>NW_006800118.1:77420-129911 GCF_000485575.1 Poecilia formosa
ATGTATATAACGTACAGTGTTGTTTTTTTTTTTTTGTCACCAACTGTGTTTGTATCGTGTTTTGTGTTTTGTGGAGCGATCAGAAACGGCAGAGAACAGACTCCAGGGGAGGCAGGCAGGTCTCCTGCCTCATGGCAGGGGGCGCTCATGATCCCAGATATTGTGACTGCACAACTGTAGAGTAAGACACAGTGAGCTAGCCATGGAGCTAGCCATACAGTACAAAAGTAAAGTACAGCGATATATTTGTTTTCTCATCTCTTCGACGTAAACATGAAAGACTACATTTCTACACTTTTTTGGTGTTAAATCCTAAAACATGAAGTGGCATTGTTGTCAGTTGCTATGGCAACGTGTCTGCGTAGCTTGACGAATACAGGTCACTGCTGTGGATCATAGCACAAAATCAATACCTACATTTCTAAGTTTCACTGAGTTAACATGGCTATGGATGACATGTAAAAGGTTATAGTCTTTTTGCCCTCCAGTGTTGTATGCATGCACGAAATTTCCATACGTCCAATGACATGCATGGTGTCTAAGTCATAAGTCAGTGCCTCACCAGCAAAGAACCTCACCGCATGTCACTGCTCAGAATACACGGACACTCAGAATACATTCACACACAAATCCACTTCTTCCCAGAAGAGCTTGTCACACTGCCAAGCTCTTCTGGGATTCACACATGCCCGCTGCCTCCCAGTGCAGTTGGAACGCTGGAGAAACCTATGTGCTATGAGATTCCCATCATAGAACGTCTTTATTTCCAAGGGTCATCTGTGGGTTCTCTAGGCCACCGGACCAGTCTCCACAACTCCTCTATAGGATTCTGGTGCCTACGGATCCGTCTCCTTCGTGTGTTTCTGGTGCCTTCAGACCAATCTCCAGGGCTCCCCTGTTGGCTCTTCAGGCTACCAGGCTGTTCTTCAGAGATCTTTTGTGTAACAGTCTTACTGCTGGATTCTGGACAGGTTTGTAGTTGCCCTTAGTGATTCTTCCTCCAGAGCTTCTCTGCCGCTGACCTCTGCCCAGTTTCAGGTTGCTGTTTATTTCTTGGACACTGTGAGTGTCTACCTTGACTGGATGTATTGTTTCGCTTGGTTATGCTAGTGCTACATTTTTCTTCATTTGATTTATTGATGATCTGTACTTAGCTCAGCTCGGTATGAGTTCTTTGTGTTTATTAGTTGTCATATCTCAGTTTCCCTGCTCTGAAATCTGTTCCAGTTGCTCTAATACCTCTGTCTAGATTCACAAGGTCACTCCTCAGTACCTCAGTGCCTAGGTTTTCATTGTTCACTGCAGTTTGTTACCCGTTTTGTCTACCCTGATTCCATGTATTATTCCACTTCTGCCTACTTTTAGGTTTTTATTATTGTATCCTTCTTAATCACTATGCTGGGCCCCAGTTTCCATCTGCCCAACACACCAGTCAATTATTCTGAGAGCTTTTACTATTTTGATTGGGGAAACACAACAAGTAGAATTCTGTGTGCAAACACTGAAAACAGAGTCAGCTTTATTTTGGCTGTATATGTTTTGGCTACGCAAGTCACAGTGACTCCTCCCCATACAGTGACTATACTAAATGTAAAAGCCTCACAATCTATGTGCTTATCTTGAGAACAAATTTCTCAGATTAAATCCCTAAATCAAAAGGCACTACATACAACATGCAGAAATTAATTTGTTTTATTTTCCTTGGTTACATTTTCCAGGCAACACATTTGGTAGATTTAGAATGCATTTGCCTGCTGCTCCCCACCATTATATGCTTCAGTTCATACATCTATTTGTGAGCCCATAAAACAGGCATTGACTACCCATGTAAATTGTGTTCCTCACAATAAATTATATGCCTACTTGCAAAAATACATAACTGCTGTCGGTCTCCGCGCTTCATGTCACCGGCATACTAATAGCATCATGCTGGGGGGCCAATGATGCCACTTCCATTATTTTTCCATTTAGCGACAATTTTGTGTCGGAAACTAGGGATGGTGAAATTGCCTCTGTCTTCCCCCAGTTCTGATTTCTGCCATTCTCGCTGCTTCATCTCACAGGCAGGTAGACTTTATACCTCTGAGTGGCTGATTCTGACTCTTCTCTCCCTCTCCTCTCAGCCTTGCTGGCACATGAGGATAGTTTTCATCCTGGTGAGCGGATAGAAAGCGCCAATGACCTGTGTACACCTTTGGTTGAGTGGACAATTTTGTCTGGAGTTGCAGAGGCTACAAGCTTAATGGTTAAAGGTCAAGGTACCTCACGACAAAACCGACATCTGCAGAAAACAATGCAGAAAACCTGCTTCCTATGCCAGACCGATTCCACATGCAGGATGCTGTAGAATCTGGAGTTCTTTGTTGTAACAGCCCCCCACCAAAAAAGAGGGTGATTCACTTGGCAATAACTTTAAAAATATCTGACTAGAAAATATTTAAAAAGGAAGATTGCTTTAGTTTTTTATTGAAAATAATCTAAATCTTAAAGTGACAGTTTTGGCTAAATATCTTTT
Organism: Poecilia formosa; assembly: GCF_000485575.1. Taxonomy (NCBI): domain Eukaryota; kingdom Metazoa; phylum Chordata; class Actinopteri; order Cyprinodontiformes; family Poeciliidae; genus Poecilia; species Poecilia formosa. Next base: position 79,936 of record NW_006800118.1, read on the forward strand.
GTGTACAAAAACAGCTGCATACCCTAATTGCCCTATTAGTGTGACAACAACTTAAAAGCCTGTTACTTGGCTGTAAATCATGTTCAGAATTTGAGAAGACTTTTGGATGAGAAGCAAAATTTAAGAAACAAAAGAAAAAGTCACAACCCAAATGACTGAAAATCTACAACAGTGTTCCTCTTATGAGTTGAAAAAAACTTGATCATATATATATATATATATATATATATATAAAGAGAGAGAGAGAGAGAGCACAAGACCATTTTGCACAGCTTGTATGGGTTTGGAAAACCAATAAAATTGCAAATTTCGTTTCATATCCTCACATGTCTTAAATAAACAGCAGCCTGGCTTTGCACACCCTTTTTCTTCTCTCTCTCTCAAACATTAAAGATTAATCTGCACATGACTGCGATGACATCGACCAGGCAGTACCAACACCTCCTCTTTAAGATTGCAGACAAGATGTTTTTTTAGATCAAGTTTTTAGTGTTTGACAAAAACAAAGTTTTATTATTTCCAGAATGTTAGCAGACATAGCGACACTTAGACGTAAACAAAACATCAGCTGGTTTTGGAAGCATTGATGAGACAAGGATTTTAGCACTATAAAACTGATTAGTAGAAGTTCTTTTTTTTTGGTTCTGTTATAGTATTACATAACAGTAGAAAACTAAATTTTTAACTAAATAAATAACCAAAATGTTTTTAACACACATATCCTACACACACAAAAAGAACAATGTAGCTTTTCTACTCATATATGAGGAATATTGCAATCTGCTGCCACAAGGGGCATCAGAGACACACAAGATGAGCAATAGGATCTTGACTGACTTTGATAAGACTGTTTACATCTTTTTTTTTAGTCAGCTTCTGTGTTTTTTATTAACAGTTAAAGTAGAACATGTCTCACTAGATGTAGATCAATGCATGCCATCCTGATCTACCTCCTGATCTGAAACATTCATTGATATTCCTGTACCTGATGCTGGATCGACAGCTGGACATAGTAACTATTTTAATTTCATTACTTGGGCATTTTATCACTGACAGCAACAGATGAACAGATGAACAGATGAACTCCGACTGCTTGACCAACAGTGAGGGCTGGAAACCCTCACTAACTACAAGCTAACTACTCCTGACACAGAGCCGTTTTCTTTACCTGTAGCGACAGCCATAATCAGTTTCACCCCCATTTCTTTTTTATTTTGCAAGGGCCTGACAAGCAACAAATGATGGTTAATGCTCTATTGTCTCACTTTCCCCACAGAAGTCACGCTTTCCTGAACCGAGTATCCCCACTATATGTAAAGATGCATTAAGTTGTGACTGTTCTAGCTGTGATCTAGTTATTCTTTTCTCCATTCTGTTTCTTCTAGCACCTCTAATTTCTCCTACCTTCCCTTAATTTTTAAAGAACCATCTTCCTTTCTTATCTTTTCACTGTTTCTACCATTTCTCTTTTAACAATGTGGTTAACCTCTGATTTATTATACTTGTCTCTTTTACAGAGGTTGCACTAGACCAGGGGTCCTTAAATCCAAGCCTTGAAGGTTTTAGATGTTTTAATCTTGTTGAATCAGGGACACTGGCCCTGGAAGCCTTGATTCAAGGAACCCTGCACTAGACTTTTTTGTTGTCCATCACTTTAGCTGATTCAGTCAAAAAACATTCCATCATAATCTATTTTTATCGGTCAATTTTTATAACAATACTTATTTGGTTTTCAGGAGAAACGAGGTTAGATCAAACCCTATTTCCACCATGGGAGAGGAGTGGAAATTGTTGAGGGAATACAAATACTTCTGTGTTCATCTGAACAACAGACTGGACTGGAGACACAACAGTGAAGCCGTCTACAGAACAGGACAAAGCAGATTGGACCTCCAGTGGAAGCTTAGATGACTGGGGACGACTGTGGAACCTCTGGAGATGATGACGGAAAGAAAGATTTTAGATAAAAACAAGAAAATTATGGACAACACTTAAATTATGAATGCTTCACCTGCTGTCATCTGAATGCACAGCCTCACAACTTCCTTCTGGTCTGCATCTGGAGGAAAAATCTGCTCTCAAGTTTAGATTGGGCGTAAAATATCCAACCAGACCTGACTAAACCTGACAGACCTGACATTTTGTCTGAATCCTATCCAACCCGACTGATTGGCCTAGTATAGGGGTGTCCAAAGTCGGTCCTCGAGGGCCGACATCCTGCATGTTTTAGTTCTCTCCCAGGTTTAGCACACCTGCATCAAATGATGGCTCATTAGAAGGTCTAAGGAGAACACTGACTTGCTGAGGAGGTTGTTAAAACCACTAGGGAGAGAACTAAAACATGCAAGATGCCGGCCCTCCAGGACCGACTTTGGACACCCCTGGCCTAGTATGTTCGTCTTCCTTCTTTAATTATCTTAATTTAGTCTGTCATCATCCTTTTTAGTATGATACTGATCACTTCATCAGAAGTTTTTTCAGTCAAGTATCTCCTATTACTTGTGTTCATTGATCCTTCACTCACATGACTACCAAAGGCTTTCACCCCGCCCCAAAGATTAGCAACTGGTATCCAGCTCTCTATATCCATTTTCCTATAAACGTCATGTACAACCTGAGTCACAATCTCAATTCAGTCACAGATTGTGACTGAATTGCCAACTGCCTAGAGAGCTTTCAGCTCTTCTGTGGGAAACTCTCCAGGGTAAGTCTTCGTAGCTTTGTCAACTTCCCCCGCTGTCAGCCACTTTACCACATCGCTACAATTCTTATTCTGATCTCTCTTAATGGCGGAAAGCAAACAATTTCACAAGTACCAGCACCTACTGGCAGTAAATGGAACAACTGTGTAACCACTCAGCCACATAATAATACATGTGAACATTTAAAAACCCATTGGAGAAAAGCATGGGAATGTCGTTTAAAAATAATCTAATAAATGAATAAATTCTGTTAAACCTCAAATTCATATTGATTCATGTTGACAAAAAAAGAACAACCTACATCTGTTTTCGGTGTTCATCTGACCTCCAGAAAAAAACAGCTGGTCTAACATTCAAGGACTGAACTGCCTACTGAGGTACAAGTGAGGTCAAGGTTAGATGTTCAAATACTTTGTTTACACGTCATAGAGACGTCTAGAGTTGGTCTTCAACTGACAAACTCAATATAGACTTGATCTGCACCTCCATCCGACGACCAAGGTTTAGTGGGTTGTGTGGCCTGATTTGAACAAGAAAGAGTTACAAGGGTAAAGAAGCCTAACAGGTGATATTTGTGACTTTGGAACTTTTTTGTTTGGTGTTTGTTTAAAAAAAATGTGAAATTAATAATGTTTTTAAACTTAAGACTCTTTGACCTTCACTTGGTTGTAAAAAACATGAAGTAAATATTTTCACTCAATGCACAGTTCAATAAACATTTTATTTGTGGAATTTGGGTTTAAATGACTGTAGGATTATGAAGGTGTAGAAGTTCTTTGTAAGAACAAGAAAACAGTTTAGGAATAAAATAAAATGGTTTAAATTCTCCAGTATTCTTGCAGGGCTTAGCCCAATCATCTTACAAAGGTAGCATATTTCAACTATTTTCATCCAAGATCTATATTGTGTTCATTCATGATTCATAGGTCATATCCATAGGTGGAGTTTGTAAGACAGATCTACAAACTATGAGCATTTTCTTTAAGCAAGTCCTGTTTTGCCATGACTAGACAGCAGTATCTGCATAGCTGTAAATTAACTTTCTTCTATTAATTTCCGGGTCCATCAACTAGCCTGGTAAAAACCCTTGTTCTATGCTTTGCTTTGTCCAGGGCGACTGGACCCTCAGCTATTGAGAAATGATTGCTTCCTAGAGGTGTGGACTCTGTTAAAGTTTTACCCAGTTGCAAACGTTTGGCCGTGATGTATGTGACACATCAGTTCCAACGCTGATGTCAAGAAGCGTACCGCAAATTGTCTGTATTGTAAACAACCATCCTTCAAAGAAATAAGTGCAAAGCCCAATGGACAGCATCTGTTCACTTCCTCCGCCGCCATTACTAAAACTACAAGGCAGACTACAACTCTAAAACAGTGCAGAAAACCAACATTATTGTTAACTACTCCTGTTTGTTGATTGGCCCTGTTGAAACTGTACCAGTAAAATCCACTTCAATGGGAGAAAGCCCAGACGGGGCATGTCAATAGAACTTTCAAGATAAGAGTTATGTGCCTAAATATTTTTTCAAATCAAATCTGTATACTGCCAAATTACATCAATGTGACAGATATACTCGCTAAATGCAGAGGCAGCTAGTCGTTCATTTTTAACAGTTTGCTAATGTCTAGTTTTATCAGTATATTCTTCCATAACCATCTCTTTGAGGACATTCATGATCTTTAGGTATTTTCTTTGGATACCACATTGGATCGATGGTAAGGGGGCAGCCCTTGTGGGATCCTACTTGCATTGTAAACAAGGCCAACTTTGAATCAATACTGTGAACCAAAACCTTCTCCTTTTACAAACATGTGAAAGGAGAAGGTTACTTTTATGTAGACAAGACACAAAAGTAGCCAATGCACCTCACTCCCACAGCACCTCCAAAGAATACTTTAGAAAATTATCCTTCTGCAAGTTCACTAAACTTGCTAACAGTAAGAGTAACTTCCCATGAATGCCTCTCTACAGCTCTAATCCTTTAAAATCCATTAAAAATGCCAACTTTGCATTAATTTGTCATTATTTACAAAATCATGCAAAGTTGGCACTTTTAATGGACTTTTAATGCAACTTTTAGAGCAGCTTTGCATTAAAAGTGTCATTATTTACCGAATGACACTTCATGACAACAGTAATAAACATTCATAAAGACTCCTTCATGTTCATGACAGGTGTTATATCATGTTTATGACAGTGTCATGTCAGTCTTATGCACACCCCTTCAAATAAAGTATTTCCGATTTTTTTTTATTTTAGTCAAGCCACAAAACTAGTTTGGTTAAAAAGAGGATGCATACCACAAGTAAGCACAGCAGTGGGATCTATTTCTAAGAGAAGTAATACTTTCTAAAGAATGAGGACACATATAATGTCAATTTTAATAATTTTTATTTAGATATTTTTTTACTGGAGAATGATAATGTTGCACCACCCATCTCAGTAAGTGATTTGTATCTTTGAAGTGTTTTGGTAAATGTTAAATTGACTGAACTTGTATAACACTTTTCTAGTCATACCAATAACTCTGTGCACCTCTCCCAGAATCACTCCCAACATTTGTAGACTCACACACAGGTCTGAAGATTTTTGCTCAACTTTGGGTAAAGTGCATTGTCCAAAGACTTATACATACGCACGCACGCACGCACGCACGCACGCACGCACGCACGCACGCACGCACGCACGCACGCACGCACGCACGCACGCACGCACGCATACATCATTTGCTACAGTTTAGTCAGAGAACCAAAATCCCCTCCCCTTCGCTATGATAGACTGGTATTGGCCTCTACTGTCACAGTGTGTGATTGTGACCTCTGTTTGACCTGCTGGGGATGTATGGCATTCCCAGGTTATCTGCATAATGCAGAGGGAGAGAGGTGGAGGAAGCCATGTGAAGAGAAGAGAACAGAATGAGGAATCATAGAGGAGGGGAGGGCATGGAGAGATAGAGAAGAAAATAAGGCTGGATCAAAGACATTACTGGGAACACACTGTGCTAAATTAAACAGGCAGCAATGCTTTCTAAATGAATGCTGCAGGCAAATTATTGTATGTGTGGAGGATGCCACACATACAGAGACCTAATATGTGTGAAACTGTGTGTAAATAAATGAATAAGTGTATAGGCTGAAAATGAAGAGAGAACTAGTTTAAAAGCAGATATCATGATTTAATAGCTTACTTAATAGTTGACTAGAGATATCTTAATCAAGTGATTTGATTAATATTAAATGATCCACATAAAGGGAACCCAAGTCTTAAACCCTTAGTCTTAAAGAGCTACGATGCTGCATCTTTTAGATGCATTCTTTCTCTTGCATTCATAAATCAAATAGCTGAATTCCCTCATTAGTACATCAGTTAGCCATGTGCAGCCCTGGTAACGAGCCATACATTTAACTCAGGTGTGCTAGAGAAGGGATGTCTATAAAAATTGCAGGACAGGATCTGTAAAGGACTGGAGTCATGATCAGAGACACAAGAAACAAGCAGCTCAGACAAAAACTTGTTCCTTTTCACTGGGCCAGTTTCCCTCTGGAAGCCAGCATTGCTCTCATTCCTTTGGAAGTAAAATCATGCTACAGGCCCAGCACACACATGGAATAGCATAAATTATGATGAGCTAACTCAGGGTGTCAAACTCATTTTCATTTCAGGCCACATGAAGACCATAAATGTCCTCAAACACCCGGTTCTGGCATAATGTATTTATAAAACTACTTATTAAATGTCACCTATTATGCTTCATTGAACAAGTCAGGATAAGTCTATGATAAATGAAACATGTTCATTACGTTCTTTGCACAAAATCATTCTTAGATAATGAGATTTTAGTCTGGCCAGTTCTCCCTATTTTGAGCTCCTTTCAGAATGAGCTGCTGCTGTTGGCCACGCCCCCAACTCATCCATTATATTCACAGGTGGAAATGGACGCAAACAGATGCACAATTATACAACTGTACGTCTTTGAAAAGTAGAATTGGAGCCTCCTGCACAACCAGGAACACAGCAACCGGTTTCTAAATAGTTAGTCAACAACACTTGTCTTTTCTAGTACACTTGTACAATGCATACAGCTAAAACCAGCTTATTAAACTACTTGTTGCGAGAGTAGTTTAATAAGAGGAGACGAAGATGGTGCACAGCAGCGCCGTGCAGCTGCACTGCTTTGCACTAGTGAAGAAAAGAACACTATTGGTAACTAAATAACATACTTATAATAGTTTGAGGCATTTACTGAGGTGATTTTGAGTGTGATCATAATACTACAGTATGGTGGTGGTGTCTAACTCCAGTTCTTGGGGGGGTTATTGCCCTGCATGTTTTAGATCTGGCCATACACCAACACACTTTATTTAAACGGCTCAATTTTCTCAATAGTAACTCCTGATTTTTGCAGAGGTCTGGTGATAAACCTTCATTCGATCACGGTCTCTTAATCCAGAGAAACATCAAATATAACTATTACATCCATCCACGAGGAATAGAATTAGACATTATAATGTCAGCTGTAATTTAACTAACAGAACAATTTAGCACTTCTACAGAAAATATCCTCAAACTGTGTTTTTGAACTGAATGAAATGAGTCCTAGCTTTTCTATAGAGAAACTGTCAGTTTAGTTCTCATCATACCTCAACCTCATGAGCCAACATGGCTTTACGTCTGGAGCAGGAAGTCACTGATCATTTTCAAACATTGTACAATGATGCACAATCCGTGCTCACAGTACCCACTGCATGATTACCTTGATAACAGAGACCCCCCCATGCTAATAAAACAGATGTAAAAAACAAACAGGGCTTTTTAGAAGTGGGTTGTATATGACACATCCCCCTCTCTTTGTAACTTTTTGCTACAGCAAACGATCACTTATCCAGATGGCAGCTGATGTGGAGGGAGGACAGAAGGTCTCTGCAAACACACACACTGTACAGATATTTATTTTGGGGAAATACTCTCAGATACATCAAATCAAAAGCATGAATATAAAAACTCTGCAATGCTTGAATGCAAACTGGTTCTCAAAGCGTGACACACACACACGCGCACACACACACACACACACACACACACACACACACACACACACGTGCACACACACACGCAGTAATAAACATCTGTTAGGTTGTAAGTGCAGGTATCCCGCTATGCTGCGTACAGCAGCAGCAAAGCACAGATGATGTCTGCAGATGCTTGATGGTTCCCAGTATGAGCAAAGCACTGCTGGGACAATTTGGGATTCTTCCAATTGACACTTTGTGGAGGGAAACAGATTGGTTTGTTTGCTGTCATTTATCATGTGTTTATCCCTATCAGATCAGAATGGTACGTTGCAACAAAAGTTAAAAGTCTTTATGAAACATTTTACAGTTGTGCCCGTTTCTTCCATAAAGTTCCAACTAAAACATTTGGAAACCAATAACTCATTTTAGGGAAACTCTAAAGAACACCCCATATGTGTTTCTTATTTTTGACACAATGACATTACAGTGTTTGCATTCGCTTTTTCTTTTCATCAAGTTTTGAAACATCTTGAAATATGTGTATGTGTGCCTCAAATAGCTTTATACGTACATTAGTGTGTTCAGGTTGGATTTGTCAACCTCCTTACCTCCTGGAGTTTCCATTATGACTGTGACCATTTTACAAAATGGAGGTCATATCAGATGCCATTTCCTTCTAAACTGTCTCATCCAAAATGCATCATTTTTCCACACATTATGCTTTTGAGATGGAAAGAGCTAGGAGAAATGGAGTTATATTTTTTCTGCTTATTTTAAACTGTGCTGAACAGAAGAAACCAAAGCTGTTGACACAAACTCACTTGCAGGTTTTAAAGGGGCACATGAGGCCATTTTAAAGTACAATCAAGACTCTGTCAACTTCAGTTGGTATAAAAGTGCTGTCCATGTCAAACATGACTCAGAAGAAATTTGAGTTTGCAATGTAACGCCTTGAAATTGGTCCTCTGTCTCTTTATGAAGCTCTTCCTGCCACCCCACCTTCAGCAGTGGATACCTCCCAGTCCATCACACCGCCACACATGCAGGGCCTCACACAAATTGTTCCACAGACAAACATTCTTGTAATTTACACCAACATGCATGGATATTTTAAGGAAGTTTAACCCTTTCAATTCAATCTTTGATGTTCACTTTTACCTTTGCAATTATTTACTAGATTTGTGCAATAGCACCTATTCAATACGTAAACTGGTAAGGTAAGACAAGGTGAGGCAGTTTTATATGTGCAACACATTTTCAGCAAGAAGGCATTTCAAACTGCTTCACATGATTAGAAGGAAAATAAAACAACAAGAAACATTCCATTCCAGATTCAAAGTAAGGAAGAACAGTGACAGGTTGTAAGACAGACTACAGCTCATCATGTTCCAGTTGTTATTAATCAAAGGCAGCTGCAAACACATGGGTTTTTAGCCTCGACTTAAAGAAACTCAGTGTTTCAGCACTGGTGGGAACTGGAACACATGCGGGGAGGAATGAATCCCCTGCCACCCCCACCTCCCTAAAGTGTTGCAGCACCAACATCATGATGGCCACTTTTGGTCTACTGACTGCCCTAACTGCCTCTCAAGCAGCACTACACCCCACCTCATTCGCCCGGTTCAGGGATTCAGACACTGGGCTTTATTGACTGGTTTGGAATTGTCCTTCTCAGGATAGCCTACTTATCCTTGCAGCGCTGTCTCTATCGCAAGAAGATAATCTTCTGTGATTACCTTCTCTTTTTCATCTGCTTGCTCTATCTCTTTTCCTCTCCCTCTCTGTTTTGTCGATTTCCACTCCACTCTGTTACATGACCAACATAGCCCCCAGTCGCCAGACTCATCGCTTTGCTATTTTCTGTCATTCTCTCTTGTCAGAGTTTTTGTTTAGTGTGTAGGTAGAGGTGGTAAAGCATCTCCAGGCCGACTCACTGTGTGTTTCTTTGTGAAGGCGCCCCTCAGCCAGCTGCCTATTCACACAGTGCAGCCAATTAGGACCCCATTCAGAGAGCATATTAGAGGACATGAGATGCACTTTTGTGCAATCCCGTTTGCTATAGATATTGCCTAATTTTTAAGCCATCTGACTTACCTTTTTTTCAATATTTTCTTGAATGAACTTTAGTTTCAGGGATTCATCACAAATGGTGCATGATTTTGTTTGTTGAACGTTTCTCAGTTGTGAGTTAAAACATTTTGATTCCAACAATGCTAAAATTAGTTGCTTAACCTGTTTTGTTCATCTTTTAAAAAAAAAGTTATAATGGCTTTCCGCTCCCATCATACCACCATTAACCAGCAATGTTTATTTGCTGGTATTATTACACTTTTTTGATGCTGATTAATTTGGATTGTTTTTTTTTTTTTGTTGGTTTTTTTTTTTGTTTCTTTTTTGTAGTACAATCTACGTGCTGTTTAAGAAGCGGACATACTGTGAATTAACTTTGCTTTGGGGGACAATAAAATGACCATTGACCTCTATTCCAGATCAGGGGTGTCAGACTCATTTTCATATTGAGATTATTAATGTCCTCAAAAAGCCAGTTGTGAAGAATGTATTGATAAAACTCAACATTCTGTTAAAATATGCATAAATAACTATCTCTACATTCAATAGGTACTTCTTAAAATTAAATAATACTGAACATCTTTTCACATTTATGTAATTTGATAGCACGGAAATTAAAACTGTGTTTATCCATCCATTTTCTTACACCCGAACAACCATGCACACACACACTCACACCTAAGTAGAATTCAGAGAGACCAATTTCTCCATGCAGAAAGACCCCAGGCTGGGAATCAAACCCAGGACCTTTTTGCTGCAAGGCAAAAAGGTGTAATCCACTTGACTATCAAAAGGTGTGGGACACAGTGGTATCAACTGTGCAGCCCCTTAAATCTGCTTTAATTTGATTGATAAAACATTTAAGCACTCAAATGTCTTCAAGGTTCTACTTCTGTGTCTAGAGGGCCTCATAAAAAGTTATGGTGGGCCAGTTTTGGCCCTATGGCCTTGAGTTTGACTCCCATGGTCTAGATTCACAACGACAGCCATACCTAGATGCTTGTTTCCAAACGAGTTGTTCTACCAAAAGAAGTTAAAAAATACATTTGTGGATTGAGCCAGATTCGAGGAGTCTGTGCATGTGTGAATATTCGTGAATACTGAGACCGTTTTAGCTCAGTGGTAGGACAACCTAATAACTTCAGTGCAACATCACATTACGATACTACACCGTTACATCTGGATGCTCTGGGTCTAAAGCCCAGAAAAGATGCCACAGACTTGGGTGGTTGATTTGACAAGAGAAGCACATACAAGCACTTCCAGTCCATTTTCTGTTTACTCATACACATCCCATCAACAATCACCATTTTTGTTCTTTCATGTTTTGTCCTGACAGACCACAGTTCAGTTGTGAAGAGTAACTCAGCCATCCTTACATAACAAAAGGCCTTAATTAACACAGACAACAACTTATCAATTCCTGTTGTCATGTTTGACATCTTTTACAGTCACCTTTACCAAACTAGTTCTCTAATCTCACTCTGCAAAGCAATCATTAATTGGTTGATCCCACTGTGGCTGAGGAATAAAAAAGAGAGGTATGTGAAGAGGGAAGCAGAGGAGGGCCTTGTAATGGATACTGTGTCCAGTAATTAGGCTCCAGGTCCTGTGTTAAAGTGTCGTGACTTTGGGAGAGCCATTTAGCCTGCTAATGAGTCTCTAACAGTTTATTGATGCCACTTCTCCCATCACTTTTCTGACGCTCACTTCTCATCAACCCATTTTTCCCTCTGCCCTATGGGACTCCCCGAGCAACCATTGTCACTAATTAATTGAAATTAGGACAGATCAAATGCATTCCAACTTTTCTCATATGAGCAGAAGTACCTGGGGGAATGAAATTCCAATTTAGAAACTTGGGGATTTCTGGTCCGCCCCTTGAACGGTGCTAAATGAGGACTCTTAATACAGGCACAAGGCACTAATGCATCTGAGTAATAGACACTAATCTAGGAGCCATTGTGCTTCTATTGTCCAACTTGATTTATTGTAATTCAAGGCGGTTGTATCAATGTAGTGAAATAGTCCTGCTTTTAAGGCTTTGCCTGAAGACACTCTTTTCCCAGCGTCCACACTCTATAACAAATGAACAAATGAAGACTGTAGGTAGATGAACTTTTGTTTCCTCTTCTCTTTACTCTGCTGTCTTACCTTTTGTACTTAATATTTTTTTTCTTTTATGACAACTCCATCCTTAAAACTATCAAACAGTATTGAAAGTCAACATATATTAAAAGTTAATTTACCAGATTGTTTCAGTTATAAAACATAATATATAAATAAAGTTTGTTCCACACATATAATTATTTAGATACTAAGAGATCAGAAGCAGCCCTTAACCCTTGTGCGTGCGAGGACTGAGGCAAATGATACAAGTTTAACGTGTGTGGGGTCAGTTGGACCCCATTTCTACATACAAGGTTTAAATCACACACATGTCTATAAGAAAAATAACCCTGCCCTCCTCTATAGCCTTTTCTCCTTCTGGAGATTATTATGACAGTTTGCAATATGGCACAGAATATTTGAAATTCTGCGCTACAGATAACACAATGATTCACTTCTTTCAATGTCAGAAATACCATCATGAGGACTGATTTATACTGTTTTTGAACAACATAGCAGTATAAATCAGTGCATTCTAATTTTAAATGTATGTATAATACATATTTAATAGCAACTTTTTTCCACTTTGTCCTTTATGCCATTATCAGATTGTGCTACAGGCTGAGTGGTAGCAGTAGCTGGTGATCCTCAGATCACTGAAGACTGCTGCTACTTCAAACCATAAAGCACTGGATGCTGCATAATAATAATAATAATACCACTAATAGATATTATTCCAAAGATCTTTTGTGATTATTTCTACATTTTGTTATTCTGAAAAATGTCAACTATTTATCTCATTATCCATTAAGGCAGAAAGGCAGCCAGTCTGGCTGAGACAAGGCTAAAAGCAACACATTCACTGTGCATTAAAAGAAGGTGAGAGCATGACTGCATTTCTGTTTTTTGTCAAATTTAAAACATTGTTAGTTGACAATTGTATGCTGTTGTAAGCTATACTTTTTTGTGTTGGTTCTTCACAGAATATGATGAACAATTAAATACTCATGCAAGAATTCAATTAAAATTTTGGTAAGGGGTTTTTTATTTATGTTTATTTTTCTATTGCTATATATTATCGAGTAACTAAAATATTTTATTTTTCTTGAGGTCACACAGTGTGCCTTAGAACAAACAGCTCCACTGGAGTTGAGGAAAACCGAACTGCATGTCTTTAAAAGTCAATCTCTTTCTCTTGTGTCCTGATTAAGAGGCATTATTGGCATGTGCATCTGTATTAACATGGCCATTGGTGACCCTGCATGTGTGTGTGTATGTGTGTGTGTGTGTGTGTCTGACCAGAAACAGCATGGAAAACCCCTGCCAGATTGATTCACAAATGGCAGAGTCTCAGGGGGGCAACAGATAAAACAGGCTAGGAGGGTGTGTCCCCCACCCAAAGCAGAGCAGTGGCACCCAGCAGGAGATAAAGGCCTCACACACTTCTCCAGCTGACTCTCACTTTCTTCTGTCCCACAGAAAACACGCAAACACACCACAGTGACTGGGATTAACCCCTGATTCGGCCACAATAGGCACACATGCGCATGCCCCAGCCCCTCCCCCTCGACTCATTCACGTCTTCTGCTAGTCACCACCCTAACAGGGATTAGGCTTAATGAACTGGAAGGAGTTAACAATGAATGAATGAGGACTGGAAGCAGCCTTCTAATTCCATTTTGTGTTCAACTACTTTTCTTTTCTCCATTTTCTGTTTGAACACAAGGTGTAATCCACTTGACTATCAAAAGGTGTGGGACAAGTATGAATTGAAACTAGCTCTGACTCATGGGCAACACACACATGCAGACACACACATTGTTGCCTTGTGCTGATCCAACTTAAAGATGCCATCTGCTCCCATCAATATTGACCGTAGGGAGCACGCAGACTTTGGGAAATAAGAAAAGTATTTTCATGTTCTATTCTAATTGAATTATATTACCTATTTAATAAATAAGGCACTGATGAATGGAGTAGCTAATTAAAAGCATTACTTTGATGTGTACAGTTAATATAGTAAGTAGTTTTAATGTAGCCTGCAGAAGGAAGTTGTTGTTGGTAAGTGCAATTTTGAATTTGAGCACATGCTTAAACTACTTTATGCTCTCCTAAAAATAATATTGATTTCCTTTCCTTTGTGTGGAAGTATCTGTGCATAATAGTTGGAAGCAGATTTGTCTTTTATTTCTTGTTTTGATGATTTATAACTTAGTCAGGCTGGCCAGATGATACAGAGAAAAACAGACAAACACGCTCAGTGGGCTTTTTCTCATCTTGTCTGGGAGGTTTCTGTCTGTGGCTGACTTTAACTGGCTTTGTGGACTGATTTGTTTGTGTGTTTTCATTTCTGTGTGAACGGCTTGCGCTACAATGAAGGGAGCCGCTCGCCTACATCAGTGTGTCATCCTGTGTTTGTATTGACTCTGGTCTCAGAGGGAAAACTGCACATTCCTCTTCCCAGCCCATGTTTTTTAATTGGAGTGGTACACACATGCAGACGTGACTGGGTTCAAGTGTGTGTGTGTGTGTGTACATAGAGATTTTTTACCTATCGTTCCCTAAATCGTTTTTTTGTTTTTTGACAGCTGTTTAAATCAGTCATTTCTGGCAGAAAATGTGCAGCTTTTAGATTTTATATATAAAGTTGATATGTAACAGTTTTGCTATATTTCTCACTCCAACAACAAAAAGAGACATGACGATAGTTTTTTAAAAATGTTTGTCTTCTGAAACACATGGAGACATAATTACAAAGCTAAGATATCAGAAATCGAATATCAGAAGCTGTACAGCGAGAAATCAGGATTACTGAGTGCAAAGAAAAATAATAAAGAAAAAGTACATACATGAATGATACATACATGCAATTTCAACATTGATACTTATCAATGTTGAAAATTTTAACGTGTTAAATCTGCGATAAATTAATCAAAATTAACACATTAAAGTTCCAGGCTTAAAATAGTTTTACTTATTTGCATGTAATTTTAGGTGATGCTTGGAGTGACGTCATCAATATATGATTAAAGAGTGCCTATTAGGCGCAATAGGTAGTGATGTGCACATGAAGTTGCCATTTCTATGCAATTAGTCATGTCCACAAAACCTGTTCAAATGATGGATGAATACAAATATTTCAAAAATTATGGTTGTAGTGCCCATATATCTGAATTCAATTAAATATAATTTAAGGTAAAGCTGAGAAAATTGCCCATGTTATATGTAACATATGTATTCTCTTTAGATGTATATAAAAACAGTTTTGGTTTTGCTAGTTCTGTCAAGATGTAAGGGAGGACTAAATAAATTATTATTTTATATTAGACTTAACTTAATCTTACATAACTGCTGCTGCTGACACTCCAAGTCCCGACAGCCAGCTTCTGTAGCCGGGAGTCAGACGGCCAAGGTCCCCACCTTTGGTCACATCACTTCGCATCACACATTGAAATGAGTTTCCTCTGCTGGGTGTCTGGACTTTCCTTTAAAAGACAGGCTGAGAAGCCTGGTCATCTGGAAGGAACTCAGAGCAGAGTTGCTGCTTCTTTATGTTTAGAGGAGCCAGTTAAGGTGGCTCAGGCTTCTGGTTAGGATGGACGTCCCCCTGGTGAAGTGTTCTAAGCATGTCCCACCAGGAGGAGACCCTGAGGAAGACCCAGGACACGCTGGAGTGACTATGTTTCTCAGCTGACCTGGGAACACCTTGGATTCCCCCAGAGGAGCAGGCCCAGGTGGCTGAGGAGAGAGAGGTCTGAGCCTTCCTTCTTAAGGTGCTACCCCCACAACCCAACCCTGGATAAGCAGAAGATGCATGGATGGATAATTGTCACTGTGAGACCCATTGTTGTAAAATACTATATGAAATATTTTCTTATTTGATGACAGTTATGAATATTGCGATGTTCTGTGAACGAACAAGGCAATTAGTCAATTTTTAATCACGTGATCTTTCAGAAACTACAGCAGTGTGCCACAGCGAAGGAGAAAAATGAGGTGAAGAACAACTTGTTGACTTTACAACACAGGCACATCTGACTAACGCTCCATTAGCCAACAGAGCAGAGATGATTTTTAACCCTTGTATGTCGAAATGGGGTCCAACAGACCCCACACACGTAAAACTTGTATCATTTCCACAGTCCTCTACGTTTGCCTCAGTCCTCGCACGCACAAGGGTTAAGTATATGAGAAACATCAACACCAAAAAGTACACAAAACATTTCTCACATAAAAAACAGAAAGTCAAAAGAGCAAAACAAAACATTCAATATATTATAGCGTTAGTGTCATGATCTATAGTGTGGGTGGTGAGGTACACACAGGCAGACCCAGGATGAAGATGAAAACGGTGATTTAATGATGAAAGCTCAGAAACACAAGAAACGGACAGACGACGAAACACGAACACACGACGGGGACCCAACAAGAGACAAAGACAACAGGTGGACTTAAATACACGAGGAGGGTTATCAGGGAACTAGACACAGCAATGAACAGGGAGGACAGGACATCACAGAGACTCACAGGGGAACAGGACAGAAAATAACAAGAAACAAATACACAGAAACACAGAATCCAACAGTTAGGTTTTCAGGCTTAATATTTATTTTGTGATTATTAATAAGTGGTCACCTGAACGCAGGATTGGGTTCCTGCTGTGTGTGCATGGTGTGAGAGTGAGCCTCTGTTTGATCAACAGAATTACAAGAATGAGCGTATGGATCAACTCACTGGAATGATGCAAGAACTCCACACTAAGCTTCTTCCAGTGACTTTGCGTCCTCCAACAGCTGGAGCAACAGCCATACCCCAGCTGACACCATCCCATTTCCAAAACGCTGCATCACCGACCCCTGAACCTTTCTCAGGTGAAATTGGAAAGTGTGTGGGATTTTTGTTACAAAGTTCGTTAGTATTCAATCGTTCTCCTCAGTGTTTGATTCTTTTAAGATTTCCTATATAACTGGTTTACTCCAAGGCTGAGTATCAAGGTGGGCTAATGCTAAATTTAGTCAGCAGTCCCTTTTTGAATCAACCGTTGGATTCCTTTTTGTCTGAGTTTAAACAGACCTTTGGTTATGCTGCCAACAAAACAGAAATTACCCATCAGCACTGTAGCATTAAACAGAGTCATAAGTCATTTGCTGAATTTGCCATTGATTTCCAAACCCTAGCTTTTATGCAAGCTTTAACAGAAAATTTGAAAGGTACACTGGCTTGCCTGGAGGAACCAAAGCATAAAGGAACTGATTAGACTCACCATGCCTCTTGATATCCAGTTAAGACAGACCTGAAGAAAAGAAACAGAAAATTTTTTTTACCCCTACTTCAGCAGCAGTAATTCATACAGATATATATATAACATAACCCCAGCAGATCCTGTGCAGATTGGCTGAACCAGACTTTCAGCTGAGGGACGTCAGCGGCGTATGGCATCTCTGGCCTGCCTATGCTGCAGCCGGATGGGTCTCTTCATTGCTACTTGTCCTGAACGATCAAACAACAGAGTTCGTCAGTAGTTAAGGGAATACTGGCGAGCGGGGTCAAAATGAATTATTCCCATTTCTCTTCTGTACTGTTCTCCACGTCCACAATTCATTTCAACTTCAGGCTCTAATTGATTCAGGTTGCAAACAGAACCTTTTGGACATCAACCTTACTAAACAGTTTATGATTCTGTTGCGTCTCATCTCTTGACAGTAATCCACTCCCCAGAGTCACTCACAAAACCAAACCCATAGAACTAATTGTTTCTGGAAATCAAGAAACATGAGACCATAACCTTCTTTGTGTTTCCATCTCCACAGTCTCCTTTGGTTCTTGGTTATTCCTGGCTGTTCCTCCACAACCCAAACCTTGACTGGAGGGCTCATTGGCTCACATCTTGGAGCTCCTTTAGCCAGTCTTTATGCCTCCTCTCTGCTCATATTGCACCTTCTTTAGGAGTTCCCCCCTGACTACCATGACCTGCAACAAGTGTTCAATTTGTGCAATTTTATGTTTAATGGAAACATAACTACTACATATGCAAGGTGTGCATGCAGGTAGTATATGGCATGCCATAATCTGAGAGAGACTTCCAACAGTTTTGAAATTGTTGAAGGATCTTGCACCAGTGAGAAATACTTTGGTGGAAAGAAGTTGAGTAGTTTGCTGAGCAAAGCAAAATTAGTGTACAGACAAACGACATCCAAGAATAAGTTAAAAATTTGTTGACTCACTGCTGATGAGCACATAGAAATTAGAATGAGGGAAAAGGAAAAGATTAAATATCACTTTGGTGTTTGATTGAGTTGAGCAAGGATTTTTTTTAAAAGAAAAGTTGTTAGATAGCACAAGGTTTTGCACTGTCTGAAGCCAAAAAGTGCAACTTTCTTAAATTACATGTCTCTTGCTTTTGCACAGACCTTTAGATGACCTCAAACATGACCTTTACCAAACACAGCGACTCCTTGATGAGAGTGCAGAAAGTGGATTAGACTCATCATCTACTTTGCTTGATTTCATTTCTTGCTGTAATCCCTGCAAACAGATTGTAATAAACCTACAAAAATATCAGCAGTACTCCATTTAGTACTGCTTGCTGTGAGGGAAACTTTTCTGCCTTAAAACAGATTAAAACTCACCTCAGGACAACAATGGCTGATGACAGGTAAGTCACGTTGGAACTCTCAATATAGAGTCAAGGCGGCCACATGCCCTCAACATGGAAGCCTTTGTGACAAAGTAGTTTATTATCTAGATTGTATTTCTGGTACTTACTTAATTCTTCACTGGGTTGTACTAAGGCTAATGATAGCTTAGCAGTCAGTACATTTGGTCATAGTTAAAAGATGCATGAAGTCATGCAAAATCACATCTGTTGGAAAAATTATGGATTTTTTGAGTAACTAATTGTGAATTGTGTAAATGACACTGTGTGTGCTCATTGTCATTCTTGCTAGGATGTCATTGTTTAAAAGTTGAAATCAAATTGTGTCTTACGTTTTGATTTTCTTGCATTAGTAATAAACTGCAAATTACGTGTGTAATATCATCTCATGAATGATATAATTAGAATGGATTTGGATTGTGGAGAAACACACTTGCACGTTGTTGAGAAAATAAATTTAAAATAAGCTAGTTTTAAAACTTAACATGTCTTGACTCAAATGCCCTAATTGTGGTTTTGAAATCAGTAATGTATTCTGGCTCTTTGACCGTTATTTTACTTGTAGTTACAGCAGATGGTTTGCTAGGATCGTTTGAACTGCCTTTTGTCTGTGGGAAAACAATACAGTGGAAGTTGTAGCTTTTCACACTCATCTGTGAAAGACCGTAAACACGGCAGGGGTTTCTAGCTTCAGATAGAGGGTCAGAGATAGCTCCTGGTTGGATGAGCAAAGATACGCCTTATTTGAATAAATTAAATACAAGAGGATAAAACTTTCTACACAGAAGTAACAAATCAGATTTGCTCTTGCAACTCTCCAAAGATGTCTTTGCACGTCTTTGCTTTTCTTTCTTCTTCTTTCCATTTATGTCAGGTAAATGACTGTATGTCTCCGTTGTTCTGCAGTTTCTGGTGTAAGTTTGTGCATTGTCTTACTTCTAAGTTTATGCATTGTCTTATATTGGATTAAACTCTGTAATTCTGTGACGTCAACACGCATTGTTGTTTTCCTTGTGGCCACACGCGGCCCGCCGAGAGGACCTGGGATCCAGAGGAAGAGAGAGAGCCAGACTTTTTCCAAAGTTAATTAATTTAGATAAATTTCTTCCTTAACAACGTGCACACATATTACATACACACTTGTATGCTTGTGCTGTCAATCGATTAAAAAATCAGATTAATCACAATTAATCACTTCGCCTAACTAAGATTGAAATATAAATGTGCACACAGTTGTGGAAGTCCCTCCTTCTGCCGCACTCCAACCAAGCAGTTATCCAAATTTTGGATCAGTAAGCAGGTAATGTATATAACTCCCTCCAGGTTGAAAAACTGACACAAGGCATTCTTGATGTAAACTGGCATTTATAATTAGACAAAGGTGTCTTTAGCGATGCCATAAGAACTGTACAAAAAAAACACATAAAATACATTTTTATACAGAAAGACATTCTCATATAGAACAGACAAATAATATTAAATAGCAAAACATTCACAATACAGTGGTTTGACTGACAAGAAAAAATAATAGACGCATTCCATTACCTTTAAACACGTGGCTAACAGAAACTTGACAAATTCTTCACTAATAAACATTCCACTTCCACATAAACACGTAAAATACAAATGATTTAATTGGTCGCTTTATTCTTTAGGGGTTAAGAAAAGAACCTCTCGGCGTACATCTTCTTTTAACTTCACTGCACAAACTTAAGTGCACACTTCTAGAAATTTCTCTAGCTACCAGAAAAAGAAAGCACACTGCCCTCTACTGAGTGGCAGATCCAAACCAAACACTGGTTCCACTCCTTTAACTCAAAACCACCAAATCAACTCAAACTGCACAACTGCCGCGAATGGGAGCCACAATGTAGTCACCAAGTACTCCACAGCAACTAAGGGAAACTTACACTACAAGTAGTAGCAAACTTGTTCAGGGACTAACTGATAAGATATATTTTATTTTCTAGTTCTCGAGTGTCCAATGCCTTTCTGATGCAGTCCGGGGCAACTGCCCATAAAGCATGCATCAAAAACCTACACTGTACAGTTTGAGACAATAAAAACATGTTTTATTGCCTCAAACCATGCCTGTCTGAAGATTCTTGGTGTTCTAGGTTTTTATATTAAAGTAGTTTTAAAGGAAGTAATTTAAAAATGTCCCTATCCATTTGTTTTCTATGGAACTTGTGCAATGAGATGACAAACACTGGTCCTCATTGAGCCGAGTGACCAGCTTAGTTCCTGCACGTACACAGAGCTGTGCAGAACTGGTGACGCAACACAAGAAGGTTGAGAATGTTCAACTTATGTTGCTGTCTGCAGTTGCGGAAAACTACCTTTCGCTGTTTGTCGCTCTTCGTGTGTTGAGCCCGCCTTGTTGCTGCTTTAGTTATTTTATTATAATTTTTATTCTATCAATATTACTTTATATTTCCATTTCAAAATCTGCCTCTACTATGCCCTCTACAGAGTTATATTGTTGTAATTGCCTTACTTGTTTGTGTTTACTTTGTTTAAATAAAGTTTTGAAAACAAAAATCGAGCCCATAATGCACTGCTGTGAACGAGGTAACCCTCCGGGAATGAGAGGCTTTTAAGTAAAAATAGTGGTTCTATTAATTTTTATGTAATGTCAATGCGTCAAAATTTTCAGATTAGTTGCTTAGCACACTAATGTTGACAGCCCTAATAAATACATACATACATGCATATTTTTACATCTATATGTATTTTATACTGCAATGGACTGGCAATGTGTCCAAGGTATTTATATAATTTTTCTTTTTTTTTCTTTTCTTGTATCCAGAAGAGTGTCTGGCTGAATTAAATCATTGGAATAGCAAATTGTTTCAGTTCTGTCAAAATAAATTTAAACTTAAAGACCTGAATTTAACTTTAAAAGAATCCAAGCCCTGTTCCTCAGAAAAAAAAAGATGAGAAAAAAATTGTGATGGTTTCGTCAGAATAATGTGTCTTTTTTCACAATCCAAATCCAGTCCTAAATCTGTGTGTGTGTGTGTGTGTGTGTGTGTGTGTGTGTGTGTAGACTGACAGCATGGTCATTCACAGAATCTGATGGGGCTTGTCATTTCCCTCTGGGGGCTGATGAGGACTCATCTGCTCAGACATGTCATTAGAATATGAAAGAAAAAAATACAGGTTTCATAACTTTTGTGGACCGCTTTAACAAAGTTTTGATGATTGGAACGTTTTGTGGCTGTCATCCTGTGTTGGCGATTTGAAGCACCTTGTGATTCAGGCGATCCTGGCGCCCATTCCGCAGACGTCTCCTCGAATAGGAAGAAGCCAAATAAATCCTGAGCTGTCAGAGGAGATGCAGTGCGGATGTGTGAAGGTGGTGGGATAGGGGAGGGTTTGAATTTACATTTATATATGAATGTAGGTGCCTGAAGGGCTGGTCTTGTCGACATGTTAAGACATTGACATGCTAATCACAAGGCTAGGGGATGCCACCTGTCTAGCTAGGTGACGGAAAGTGGCGGCCAGTGGAGATGCACGTGTGTGTGACATGTACGTCTTGCAACTACTGATAACTACATGCACGAGCTGCTGACAATACACAATATTATGCAAAAAATATTTGTGTGACAGTGGTGCATGTTGTGGCCTTGCTGACTACAAATCAGCTCTTCTTCCCTGTGGAGATTTTTCTGCTGCCTTCTACCCATTGTCCTAAACATTTGGGTGCCATCTTCCTCAACATACAGCAAATTTGACCCCTCTACTCTATTTTAATGCTTGAATATATGGATAAATTTAGTTTGTCCGTTACTTTCAAATTCATACAGGTTTTGATCTTTCCTGTAGTGATTGCTCTCATCTTGACACTAGAAATTAGGAACCTCTTTTATTTGTTCAGCAGTCTGACCTACGGAGCGTGCTGTGCTGGCAGTCCTCATCATGCCTTTGCTAATCCACATCTACGAACAAAACCAAACCCTCCACCGATAAGAATTGACCCTAACCTGCCACTTACTGTAGCTCTTAGATAATGTAGATAAGGCTTTGGCTGTTGGTTTACAACAGTCAAAACCACAAGTCTTTTTTTTTCTTTTTTTTTACTAAAACAGAACCAGTAGGCCGACTACTGACAGTGGTGAGGTAGAATGTGTATACAGGGATTATGTTAAATTGTTAAGAAATCTGTGTATTTATGCATGTCTGTTGTTCTGCATCTTTGTCATCCATGAGATGGATGGTGATTTGCATGTTTTCTCAGGTTTATGAGAGCCATTTGCAGTGGAAAAAAAATAAATCACGGGAAGTAGTGATTTGTTTGGTGCAAACAATTTGTATTCGTATTTATTAAATAACTATTATACATGAAATCACTGTATTGTTGATTTATATTTTGGTTTCATATCCTTTTCGCTATTGGTTTTCATCAAATTGTAACACTACGATGTGAGGTAAATCCGTGTTACCATAAAAGAGGAGGACGTGGGTGGAGAAAGAGTAGAACATTGAGAGGGAATAGCGTAGCTGTCTAGACTTTTATTCAACCTTATGTTAACAGAACAGAATCCGTCTCTGACCCTCCTAAAAAAAACAATGAAGAAGAAAGAAACAGCTCCTCTTATAAGACACAACACAATTCTTTAGCTATGGATGATACAAATGATACAAGTGATACATATGGGTGTGGGGTTGGTTGGACCCCATTTGTAAACACAAGGGCTAGGGAACAATTTCTCTAATATTCTCAAAGAATAAACTTCTCCGACTGGGGAAGTTTGCGGTGAAAAGGAGACGCTGAGTCTGAATACTCAACTTCTGCTTTGACGAAAACAGCATTAGAAGACAGGACACCTGAAGAGACCACTGTCCTAGGTAACAATTTCTCCAATCTTCCCAAAGAACAAACATGGATATGGATATGGATGGATATGTTAATGAACAGTGAAAAACTTGTGAAAAGTTAATTACAACTGTCCATCCGTTTCATCCATCCATTTTCCGGGATCAGGTTGGGGGGGTAGCAGCTTACGAAGAGAAGCTCAGACTTCCCTCTCACCAGCCACTTGTTCCAAGTCATCCAGGGGAATCCCAAGGCGTTCCCAGGCCAGCCGAGAGACATAGTCCCTCCAGCATGTCCTGGGAGGGGGCCCCGGCGGTCCGATCCTCGGTTGCAGAAGCTGGCTCTTGGGACGTGGAATGTCACCTCTCTGGTGGGGAAGGAGCCAGAGCTAATGTGTGAGGTTGAGAGGTTCCGGCTAGAAATAGTCAGTCTCACCTTGACGCATGGCTCTGGTTCTGGAATCAGTCTCCTCCAAGCATCACAAATTTGGAACAAACTTCCAGAAAACTGTAAAACAGCTGAAACACTAAGTGCCTTTAAATCTCAACTTAAAACCCACCTGTTTAGAGTTGCTTATGGCTAAATTATGTCTTAGATGTTTTTATCTTTACTTTTTGCCTCTCAATAGCAATGTAATAAAGTGAAGTTTTTTTTACTTTCACACATCACAGCCCAATGTGAGACAGATCCTGTCCCAAAGTGATGCAAGTATTCAGTTTGTTGGGCTCTTAAAAACGTTTTTTTCCCATGATATTTGAATATCATTGTTTGGTGTAGCATTTTCAATAAAATATGTAAAAAACAAATCAGTTCTACAAAGTTTTTATTTTGTATTTTTAGTTCTGGTGTTTATCCACCCTGCCTTCATGTTCTCCAGCTGTCTGGCCTACAGTTGAACTTCCCACTCTGGAGACAAGGCTGCAACGATTACATCAGTCCCTGGAGCAGAGCCAGAAAAATGGCCCCTTTTCTCATTTCCATTATCAAATTTGACCTTCCTCATCCTCCCTGACCCGACAAAAACAGCGTTTAAGGCACACTTATTAAACACAATCTAGTGAAGTTATTAAAACAAGCCAGCTTACTGAGAGACCTGCCACAATTCAATTACCTGTGTAGCTGGAGGGAGAAGCAGCTCAGTGCAGGTGATGATTCCTCTATCTTTATAGAGCGAGAAAAACGGCGTAGTTAGCTTGGCTTCAATTAACACAATGGTGCTGTGTTAGTAATGAGCTGGCCAGTGATTGGCTGGGAGGAGGGTTGGAGGTTAGCAGCTCGCTGCTGTCAGTGCTGAGGGCAGTGTCTGGACCAAAGTGAGCTCATAGTTTGTCACTCAATTTCTTGGCAGTTCCTGGATTGTATCTTTTCCATTAGCACCTGAATCATAGATATGACTCTGTCATTACGGTGAAATGGCCGGGCTGGAGACAAGTTTTGCATTTTCTCTTTGAAAATTCCTTGTTATGAATTACTGTCATTCAATTATGATAGAGCATTTACTGCTTGATCACTTTAGTCTATTCTTTATTTGGGTTTTGGTTGCTTATCTTGTCTTTGTATGCCTGTTAGGCTTTAATTATAAAGACCAGAAAATGACTTTGGTGTCCATTCCTGCTGATATATTTTGAGATGTTTACAGGACATCCTTTTGAATTTTCAGACAGACCATCTGGAAGCTAAAACATGGAGCAGCATAGACTAGAAAAGAATAGAACTTTATTTTTCCTCTTACTCTGGGAATAACTCATATTGGCAAGTTTCTATAAACCCTTGTGGGGTCCAACTGACCCCACACACATAAAACTTGTATCATTTGCCACAGTCCTGCACTTTTGCCTCAGTCATCGCACGCACAAGAGTTAAATGTACATTTAAAAAAAAAAATTGCTTAAGAGCATAATTTTTGTGAAAATGTTAACATTGTTTTGATTATTTTCATTGTTCTGGAAATAACATTTACTTGTGAGTAAATGTTAGTTTGTAGAGCAACATCTCACGAGCTAACCACCATTTAGTCTGCAGTCTGTAAAGCTTCAGTCTTCTTTTAAAGTGACCCTCACAGCCTTTGGTAACAGACATATTTTCTGTGTAAAACTTGTTTGCTGGGCGAAAAAACATTTTTGTAACAAATAAAATTTCTCAATACTGCGAACACAGGTTTTCTTAAACGTATATGTTACCTAAACCTAATTAGATCCCAAAGGACCCGGTCTTGTTTCCTCCCAGATATCCAAGATGTCATGAATTTGACACACCATAACAATTCCAAATATTTCTAAGGGATTGAACGTCTGTAGATAAATCTTAGTCGTTCCAGAGAATACCTGAAGCAATGTGAGAAACTGAGGCATTCGAAACACCCTGTTATCTGTTTCCCATGTTTTCCCCATGATTCCCATAAACCATGATTTAATTTGGCCTTTGTCTAATCCATCAGATTAAGCAGGTTAAGTGTTGAATGAGCATCAGTCATATTGGAAAGTGTTTTATAAGACCTTTGAAATAATGGGTATCAATTGTGAAAAGAAGAACTCTGTCAACTGGAGTTGTATCAGAGTGTATGGTAGTGTTATTATAAGTCAAAACTAAAATACATATCAGTGTGAAGAGTTCTTCTGAAACTTGCTGAAATGTAAGCCAAAGTAATTTGCATGAAAAATTTTCCCTTCCAGCAAGACAATTTTTCCATGTTAATCAGTAAAAGAGACTTCGGTTACGGAACATTACAAAATTACCAATATGTAACTTCTTACAAATGGGTTTCAAAAGGCTGCACTTCTGTACAATAAGCTAAAGAGTGAGACAAAAGTATTACTGGGGAAGTGTGTGTGTCTGCAAGATATTACCAGAGGGCACACACAAGTCATATGTTGGTTGTGCAGACCTACACCAACACAACCACATCCCCAACTCAAGGCAAACTCATGGTGTACCAAACCAGCACAACGCACCGGACCCTCACGAATACCAGCCACAGAAACCACAACGCCACACCTGACAAGGTGTGGGCCGTCACTGCCTGGCCCACATTAATATCCCACTATAGCGCAAAAAACAGTACTTCTGACCCACACAAGGCACAACGGGCACATACTGTACATATATGCTATACATCTTATCTGTTACAGATGACATGAAATAATAAAAAACGAAAACTAAGCTGACCTGTTTGAAGTGGACTCTCCTGCCACCTCCCAGACTCCAGCCCTGTGTTTGTCACATCCAGAGCAGAAGGTGAAGTGACATTTGATTCATTTTCTACTCATTTTGGAAAACATTTTGACGAGGTCTAGCTGCTTTAAAGTCAGTTTACTCATGTTTAGTTAGCTTCACTGCACAGTTACATTTAGTTTTTAGGAAAAAAATCAGCAGGCAAATAAATAAAAACAAACTAATCAGTTACCATTTTTGCTTTGGATGTACATGCACCCACAGGCACATAGACGATGTTCTTACACAAAAGGCAATTTTATTTTTCTTTCTTTTTAATAGTAAAGGGGAGAAAAACAAAGTATTTTTAAAAAAAGAACTAAAAACAATTATAGAACAGTGCTGCCTGTGTTTGTTAATTTTTTCTTTTCAAAGTAAGTGAGTGCATTTTACTTTCAGGTCTGCTCAACAGTCCAGACATTACAATGGAACCAGAGAAAGTAGTTCCAGTGGTGAGAACAGAACTGGTGTCGAGCTAGCAGTAGAACCAGTTTAGCACTGAAACCAGCGTAGTAAAAAAACAAAAAAAAAAAACTATTCCCCCATCCAGAGAAACACACAAGGAGTCCCATCCCCTCAGGTAACATCTTGTGCAAACATACTGCTGATTAAAAACAGGCCTGCAAGCATGGCTGCTGCCAGGAGGAACAGGACAAACAGAGCCTGTGCATCAGGAGGCTGGATCCTGAACGCAGTGGAAGAGCACAGCCAAAGCTTCCTGACATGTTTGTGCCTTGGTTCAGAGCACCTCAGAGCTGCACAGACTCCGACAATGGCACTTCTGATGTGCAGTCTTAGATTCCTGATAATTCGTCATGTTTTGAAATGTCTATTTTTCTGCTGCCTTCACCTCAGAACAAAGAAGGTGAACGGAATTTTGTTTGTGGAGTCCAAAGCATAAAACACCATTCAGTGTTGACTGTACAAATTCCAATAACAACATTCTTCAAAAAATAGTTCAAAAATATTTTAGCAACAAATAATAATTAAAAGAAAGAGTTGTTTTGTTGTTCTCAAGGCTGTGAGCACAACAAGCTTCCCTCCACTTATATTTCATTAAGGTGGAAGCAGAACGTCAGTCTGAGCTCAAACTCTGCAGCACCACGCATCCTGCCTGATCCACTCAGAGGTGGACAGTCTTGTATGAGGGGCCGTTTAGGACAAAAACTATGTTTTGTCTCTCACACACTACTAAAACCTCACACACACACACACACAAAATATTAAAATTGCACATATATACTACTAAAATGTCACACACATATACAATTTTTCTCTCACATGCATACACAAAATACAAAAATTGCGCATATACACAAGTAAAATATCACACACAATTTTTCTCACACACATACATAAGACTAAGATTGCACATATAAACTAATAAAATATAGACTAATTTTTTTGTATGCAAGAGACTCAGTTTTGTATGTGTGAGAGTTGTCACGGAAGAGGCGGGGCATAATTTGGAGATCAGATCGCGCATGCGTTGATACTACAGTGACGTTAGCTTCAAATCGGCTATTGGAGCTCCACGGTGCAAGCGGCGTTTAGCTCAAGGTTAATCAGATTTATGTACGCTAACTTCGGCCAGCCGTTCTCTACTGCTCCCTCCTCAAGCGCTTGGAGGAATTATTCCGGTTCTAAGACAGCTTACTCTGGCTCTAATGCCGGTTATAAGGGCACTTTTGTCCTAAACGGCCCCTCATAGTCTTGGGTTTCTGTTCACATGAGCCATGAAAACGTATCCTTGCTTCCTTAATAACACATTCAAGTCAAGTCAAAGTTTATTTATGTAGCACATTTACAACAACTTCGATTAACCAAAGTGCTTCACAATAACATCACAGGTAGAGAAATTATGAAACAGAAAATAAATTTAAGCTTGGTAAAAAACAATAGGACAATTAAAAAATTGGCAGAAAATAACAAAAACTAATAAAAAAAAACAAGACATACTTAATTTCAGCTGCAGCGATTCTCCCCCAATACTCAATAATCTGGAAACTATTGTACATGTGTGACCACTTAAGCTGAAATACATATGTAATAATGCCAGTATAGTCCATGTCTAATGACTGAGTCAATTATGCATTGTTTTCTGTCCTGGCAATTTGAATAAATAATACAATGCTATTTGGTATATTGCTTCCTCCAAGATCAGGACCGAAAGCTTCAGTTACAAATTTAGGTTTCAGCCAATATATCAAACCTATTTATGCTTAGAGCTACTAGAACAGCTTTGAAAATCATTGTAGATATGAAAACACAAAATAGACTGAAAAGTGTTCAACACAGAGACAGAAAGGTCAAAAAACCACACACACCCTCACACCTGAAGACTGTAGAAGGAAACCAGAGTCTCCAGAGTGAACACATGAATGAGAACATGGAGAACATACAAAGGTAAAGGTAATTTTATTTATATAGCACATTTTCAGCAACAAGGTAATACAAAGTGCTCCATGTAGGAAGACCTCAGACTGGGAATCAAATCCAGGACCTTCTTGCTGTAAGGCAACAAGTAACAAACATTCCACTGTGTTAAATCCTCACCAACATCCTCCGTTCTTTCTTTTCCAGATACCATGAAAAGTAAAATAAGATTTTCCAGCTGATTACTATTTCCTCTCTGCCAAGTAGGTAAGGCGTTCCTCTCCATTAAATGCAGGGACTCAACAATATGCTATGCGGTTAAATGGTTGAACAGGCAGTTAAAGGGACACACAATGACACAACGTTTTCTTAGAATGTCACCATAATTTCCATCAACATTCATGATTAATTCGAAGCAGCATTTAAAATAACAGCAAATTTCAGTTTTGATCATGATACACAGAAACAGCATGGTTTTCCAGTTCATCTGGATTGTTTGACACAGTGCAGTGTAAAAGCACTGAGGAGTTACAACCAAAATGTTGAAACTTTGGTTCCCAATCAAACTGAGTCTACCGGATTATCATGTGTGAGAACACCTTCAATGTCCTTCTTTCTATGATGTAATTGACCCTGTAAATGTTGTGTTTAACCCTGTCTCTCTCTCCTAAACAAAGCTCCTGGCTGAGCTTTTCTGGTCTCATAAATGATTGTTTATGAGACCATAAACGATCCCAAGATGCCAAATCTGTGTAAAATCACTGCCTAAGTGACAAGAAACGTTTGGAGATGCACTTGAGCCAACTTTGGAAAGGAATAGCTCCCTTTAAACAGAAAAAAAAATCTACAGCACAAATCTGGTTCAGCCAACTAATAACCTAAATATATACAAGTTGTATTTGCTCATTTCAAATTAACTTTAAATTTAAATTTTGCATAAAAGCAAACAACAAATAATTTATTTTCGTATAATTCAAAATTGATCCAAGCAGCATTGGGTTAATATTAATTAGTAAATGAGTAAATAAAATCTGTCATTATTTGTAGCTCAAAGTGTGCTACATTGCAGCAATATTTTGTAAAGATAAAACCCACAATAAAATATATTTGCAGTGAAATTGAAATGTATGAAAACAGTGTTGAACCTAACTTGTTATGCTGCAGATGAAACTGTTAAACAGCTGGGCAGTATGTTTTTATCCATAATATTTCTAAACTCTTCAAAGAAAACTGTTATCTGTCTGTCTACCTTTAATGTCCACTTGTTCCATGCCTCCCTTCCCTCGGCTTAGTTGTTTTCCATATTTGCTCTGTCTGTCTGTCTGTATGTCAGATTATCAGCAGTCCTCATTTAGCACATCCACTGAGCCAGACATACTATCTTTGCTTTCACGCCCTTTTGTCAGGTCACAGCTCAAGAAAATCACCTTTGGCCAATACCCTTCCAACGCCCACTTTTGTCAGCAGTACAAAGTTGATTTTATTTCCCCAACATCCCACTGATCTCTTTCAAAATCAACCCTGGATAGAAGAGGGAGGGGACACAGAGGTGTCAGCCAGCCAGTCGAACAACCAGGCAGCCAGTTCACCAGCCAAACAAGGTTTTTTTTTTCTTTGGTTGTCTGTAATGCCCATCTGCTGGAAGCAGCATTATATGCAATATCCAATTCAATCCCTTCCCTCAACCTTCCCGAAAGCTTTCAGCCACATTTTAGCACACAAAAGCTGCTGCTCCATCCTTTGTAGCCTGAGCTCCTTTTAAGAAGGTGAAGGTGTAGAGGTGAATCAATAGTGTCCTGGCTCTCAATCTCTCTGGCCTGCTACAGAGGGATTTTTGGTTGGGAGGGAGAAGGAGGGAAGTGGAAGGAGGTGGGATGTTTTTGTCATTCATAAGCTTTGCTGACAAATCCTTGACATCATTTGGAGGATTGTATCGATAAGTTGTTCCCTGGGCTGTGGAAGACAAATCAAAATGATTTGCTGAGCATTTTGTTGTGGTATGGAGGGGGGTGACTGTAGTGGGAGCAGGAGGGTGGGTCACTACAGGTTTGCTGTGGGTGAAAGATTGATGGTGTCCAGAACAAAGATGATGCTGCCAGCCACAGCTGTGACATTAGCAACTAAAGGTGTCTGCACTGCAAAGTAGTTCAAAGTTCATCCAAAGACGAGGGGTGTGTGTTAGTGGTGACTCATCAGAGTCCAAGCTGCAGCTGTTCCTGATATTCAACCCTTCAGTAAAAACCTGCCAAACACACTCAGGTTATCTTCACAAACCAGAGACAAATCAGAAAACTTTAACTGTCTTCTAGCATCAAGGGACACTTAGTGGCCTTAAACACATCCAAATGTATGCCAACTTTCACACACGACCCAAAGTACATTCATCTCTTATAAATATGCCTCCTCACACAGATCTGTGTTTATGTATTCTTGGTTGGAGCTGCTCCGGAGGGAAGAAAAGACTTGGATTTCCTGCCTGCTGTTTAGACAGTTGTTGGCTTAAGCATTGAATGGCAAATCTCTTAATCTGCCCCTCTTAATAAGAAAAACATGAGACTGTCTGATAATTTCACACACATTTCCATCTGTTTTAAGACATAGAAAATCATTCAACACCACTGGTGTATGGGATTGGGTAATTAAAAATGGAAAAAAAAACAACAACATATGCTCTTGTTAGTTTCTGGCATAAAAAGTGGACGTTCTTCTGTTGAGCTGTAGAATTAGACGGTCACAATGTTTCAGTGTTTCACAGATAAGTTGTTTGGTTGAAGGAAGGTGGCTTGTCATATGACTTAGCTTGGTCCATGTTTGGGAGCTGTGAAAGGTAAAATATGTAGTAGGTGTTAGACATCTGTTCAGAGAACTAGATAATTCCGGTAATGTCATTATTGCTTAATATTAAAGTCGTTATGGTGACAGTGGTAGCTCCACTGGTTTGAGGCCCCATCTGTCTCTGTCATTGTGTACTTGGGCAAAACACTTGATCCTCCTTACCCGCTGGTGGTGGTCAGAGAGCCCAGCAGGTGGCACCACTGCATGGCACCCTGGCCTCTCTCAAACTGCCCCATGGTAGTTATGGCTATTATCTAGTAGCTCAGCACCATCAGTGAGTGAATGTGTGTGTATGCAATTCTGATGTCATTTGCATTTATTATTGAATATAACTTATAAGTCTCAAAATGAACATAAATCAATTGTTCTCAGTCATTGAGCTATGATTTACTATTGCTGGGTTTCAGATGACATAGAACCGACATCACACAATGCAGATGGAGGGCCAGAAGTAAATGCAGCCCATTTATTTCTGTTGATCCAACATCAAAATGCCTAAAGTCTGTGTCCTGTATGGTTGTTCCAACCATTCTAATAGAGAGAAAGATAAATGTTATTTTAGTGTTTCGAAGATAGTTGGAAACGAGGGTGTTAATTTTAAAAAACTTACCAAAAAAGAGGAAAAAGAAAGTGGATCAACAATCTACAGCTAAAAACAGGCAGTGTAAAAACTAAATTCCAGAGTTTGCACCCACCACCTTCTAACAGGTTACCATGGCACCGTTTAAATTGTATTTTCAGATATTTTATTGGACAGTTATTTAATGGTTGACCTGCATTGGACCTGAATCCAGCGTTCTACAGCGACTCAACATTAACATACAACTCCAGCATGAATTTTGTTTACAGAAGCTAAATAAATTATTTACTGGGAGATCCAGGCTCATAGAAATAACATGGGTTAGTGCTTTGTTAGCGGTAGCATCATTATCATAGACTAATTACTTAAAATAGCACAATTCACTACTCACCCGGCAGAAACAAGTTGACAGTCATTTAATGCTTCTGTAGTGGTATAGAAATGCATAATTCCACACAAATAGTTTCCAGGTGAGAAGATCCGGTTCTTAAGGTGGGCGTGGTGTATATAAGGAGCTGCGGCTTTCATTCAGGATGTGTCGTCTTTGTTCTCCCACTGTGTGGTTCGCGTCCTGTGAATTCTGGCAGCGAAAAGCAACAAATCGCTGGCTGGTGCATGTTGCGCTGATATCCTGGTGGTTCTCTCTCCCTGCACTTTAGCTGATCTTGGTCAGAAAATCTAAATTGAAGCGTGTTTGGGGTGTGGCATCAGCGAGCCCATTCCACCTCCTACTGTGGAGTAGCAAGAGGGCCACGCCTGGTCCTGATGTTTTAACTTGTCTTGTCTATTGTTAATTTCTATTTCGTTACTTATTTTGTTTACAGCCCTTTTTGTTCTTTATTTAGCCGGGCTGATGGTTTTTCTCTTTAGGTTTAAGATTGTTATATTGGTTAACTGTTTTTGTTTGTTTGCAGTTGCTGAGGTCCGGTGACTGTGTCTTCCTCTTCTACGTGCTGTGAGTTTGGGTTGTTTCACTGCGTCTGGTATTAAAGGTTTTTTTTGGTTTGGTGGATGTCGTCCCCATAGCGCCCCCTCCGGCCAGTAACCTCAGCTACTGCAGCTTTTCTACTTTCTTTGACTTCCTTTGTTTTTCATTCTTAAACTGGTTTTAAAAAGAAACGGCTTAAAGGCAATAATGAGAGCCATTTCTTTATGAAAATGTTTTTTGTTTATGATCACAATATTTATGTTTCAACAGAATCTGAATTATTAAATCCAGTGCTTAAGATCAGGAGCTAACAAGTTAACATGTGTCATAAACATTCATGATACGAGCAACTACATCAAGACAATGGTTTAAAAAGGAACTGAACATTGAAAATACCTTTTCTTAAACAGATTGACTTGTAAGAGTCTCTGAAGTTTCCAGTGTTTTAAAGGAAACGGTTTTATGTATATAGATTTATTCTTCTTTTACCTCACATAAATCTGAAGATTTGAAACAGAAAACCTTTTGTTTTGAACACATTTTTTCTTGTTCTAAGTCTTTATTGAAAAAATGTGTCTCATTTCAAGTAATGTTGAAACATTACTTGAAATGAGACACATTTTTTCTTGTTCTAAGTCTATTGAAGTTCAAAACAAAAGGTACACATTGTACAACAGCTGAAAATCTGAAGAATTAAAAGTAGCAGCCCACTTTGGTTTGTTTTGGAACATGATAGGGTGACGGTGACGTCATCGGCCAAAATTATAACTTTTAATATCTCGAAAACAAAAGCTGCACAAACGACAGTTTTAACTGCACAAACGGAGCACTAACGAACTAGCCCACTTTGGTTTGCTTTGGAGCAAGATGGGGGGACGGTGAACTCTAGATGACCTAAAAAATAATTTTTAATATCTCAGAAACCAAAACTGCACAAACGAAAATTTTAACAGCACAAACCTGCACAAACGGAGCACTAACCATTCAGACTATTTGCTGAATTTTTTGACGTGGGTGGGGTGTCAGCTTCACACAGCTGCCTCTCAGTAGACCTGACATAGGGTCCCTCCATCATTTCCCCAAACTGATGGGTAATGTTTGCACAACACCTGTTTGAACCAGCTCTAAGGTATTTTTGTGAAAGGAAGGCAGTGGCCCACTTGTATGACCCAGAATGTTGAATGATTTTCCACTGTTGATTGTGCCGTCAAAAAGGAGAAGTAAAAGCACGAATCAAGAAAGTCATAAAGTGAAGATGCTTACTTGAGAGGGGTGAAGAAATCTAGACAAAACTTTGCTAATAGTGAACAAGAATCTTAAAGTGTGTGCTCAGAGGTTTGAGTTAAAGATTCTGGGTTTCCTTCCACATGCTTCTCATAGCAAAGGTTCTGTAAAGTTTCCATCTGTAATAGTTCTTTAGACTGCTGCACAAAGATGTCATATCACCACGACCGTGATGAAAACTGAATAAATCTATAAAGAGGTAGAAGCTATGAAATAACTGATGTGGTGAAACAGCTGCTCTGACGCAGAAGCTCAGCTGGAGACTGCAGCTGTGAGGAGGAGCTTTGTGAAAATGGGTGGAGCTTTGTGAGAGCAAGCGTTTCGGCACCATGAATGGCAGCAAGGAACGAATCAAAGCAACATTCCAGGTATGTCTTTGATGAGGAAATAACATAACTTGATATAAAGCTCAAAAATGTCAATTTGACATAATATCTACCCACGGCCTTTAAAAGTTGGAATAAAATGTTAAGCAATAACTTTGTATTTTCTGAATAAAACAAGGCTATTATGAAAATACCAAATTAAATATTGCTTACCAACACATTATCCATTCAGAGTAGCTGAAGTGGGTTATAAAAGAGGACTCAGAACTGGTCTAAGTGAGGAGCCATTTGGGAGCTGGACTCCCGGTCACCGCTGGCTACCTCAGTAAAAATATCCTGCCTGCCTTTCTCATTCCACCTCAATGTATTTCAGTGCACTTGAATTATCCTGAGAAAACAAAATCACACAAAGGAAGTCTCAACATTAAGCTTGATTTAAGTGTTAAACTACAAATTCCTAGGGATGCAGAAGGTCCAGGGTGAGAATATAAGTGAAATTTTTCCAAATCATTTAAATTTATGATCTAAACAGAATTATCATTTTCTGCTTTGTAAGATCCATTGTGTTTGTTATGTATATCTCAGAACTAACAGAATTTCCCTGTTAAACAAAAAAATCCAAGATGACCTTTCCCCTTCAAAAATAATGACAATATTACAGTGTGAGAGACAGAAACCTTCTGGCCAAGGTCAGAGATACTGCAGGAGTGGATAAGGAGATCATCAAAGGGGGAATGTGTGTGTGTGTGTGTGTGTGTGTGTGTGCGCGTGTGTGTGTGTGTGTGTGTTGGGGGGTAGACTGCTCAGCCTCCTCACCCTCACCCCATTGTTGTGCCCTCTATCCTCTTGTGCATTCAACTGCAATTCCACTTCAATTTTTATCAACCTTCTGCTTACCTCAAGGAGATAGGATTCAAACCCTGACACGAATTAGCCCCAAAGATTGACTTGATACAGGCACACCCAGGGGGCACGCTACAAAAAAGAAGGTCCACTCCTGCTTCCCCTGGCTTTCATTGCAGCTTTTTTCCTCCTGCTTCCATTTTTGCCCTCTGTAATATGCATATTTCTGCCTCTGCTCCTTTGCAGGTTCCGACATCCCCTGCTCTGTCCTCTTCTACCTCATCTTGTTTTTTTGTTTTTGTTTTTTTGTTTCTCCATCAGCGTTCCTTCGCTCTGCCTGTCAGCTGTCGGAGTGACGCTGCACTTTCTGTTTCAGTGTGATGGACAGCAGCGCAGCTTCTGATGGAGTCATTTGCTTAGGAAAACAGATTGGCACCAAAAGGTAGGAGACTTTTGTGTTGCCAAGTGATTGCATGACGAAGAGGTTAGAAAGCAGAGAGGGTATTTCATTTTCACTCATTACAGAGTTCCAATGCAGACAGATCTCCTCTGGTTAAGAGGTCATCAGCAAAGTCACAATAAGTCAGAGGATACACTACTGGAAGAAAAACCAGCAAAAAAAATCATTCACACACCTGAGCCTTCTTATGTTGAGAGGTTAAATTTATGAGCCTTGTTGCTCACATACCTTTTTAGCACTTCCACCAATTTTTCTTTAGGACTGAAATTAGGACTTTATGATGGCCAATCTAAAACATTAAATATGTTCCATCATTTTCGGTACACCCTTGTCCCTTAGTGGGGTCGGGAGGGTTGCTGGTGCCTATCTCCAGCTCCTTAAATATGTTGTTCTACCAATTTGTAACTAATTTGGTGGTAAAATTAGGATGATACTCCGTTATTGTCATCATCATTGGTTCTCTTTGTGAATATCATGAAGGCCAGTAATCGGCATGATGTTCATACTTGTGGATAATTGTTTAAAACAGATGAATGTGCCATTTTTTCACATCTGGGGCCTCATGCATAAAGCGTGCGTGCGCGCGCACAAAAAAATGTGCGGTTCCATATTTTACGCACAAGTCGGCATGTATAAAAATATACTTTGCATCAAGGTTTGCGTAAATATACGCACACTTTTTCGCTGGCGTGAAAATGTGCGGCAGCCACGCAAACTTTTTCTGTAGACAATATCAAACCACAAAGCGTCAAAGCTCACCTAAATGCACTGAAGTCTGACTACATTCTGTTATTTAGATCAAGAAGCACCAAACTGATGTTTTTCATGATTTTAAAATTGTATTGTTTAAACGTAACCGATGAAACTGAACTGCATTTATCCTCAGACAATAAGCTACACTGTAAAAAAAAGTCCGTAAATTTCACGGTAAAAATGGTCAAATACAACAGTTTCTGACCGTAAAATCCGAAATATTTTATTACCGTAGAAAATACATGGAACCACCGTCAGTCAACAGTGTAAATAATCTGTAAATTTCATGGTAAAAAAGTTACAGTTGCTGATTTTTAATATAAAAAGCACTTATTTACTGTAGAAAATACATGGAATTACAATAACTCCATAAACATATATTGCAGGTGATTTTGAAATGTAGAAAACAGAGAAATCTATTGTAAAAATCTAAGTAATTATAAAATTAATCAAAAATAAGATTGTAATATTGCCTGCAGCTAGTTACCTTAAAATTAATGGAATTAATTAGCAAACATTCCAAATTTTGCTGATGTCTTTTTTTAAAGGTTCTGTTGGCTCTAGTGGCCTTTATTCGAAAGTAATTTGACAGGAAGGAGGGTTATGAGAGAGGGGAAGACGTGGCAAATGTTGCCAGGCTGGGAATTGAACCTGCAACCACCGTCCTGAGTACTAAGGCCTTGCTGATGTTTATATTGTTGAAGAAGATTTTAGGTTATAATATTTCTTAAGAAAACTCTTTGGCTCGATCTTCTTCAATTCCAGGTTCTCCCGGCGGACCACGTGTAGCCACACAAAAACAATGAGTGCAGACGTCACAGAATTGCAGAGTTTAATCCAAAAGAGGACAACACATAAAATTACAACAGAGCAACAGAAAAACAGAGGCATACATTCATTTACCTAACATAAATGGAAAGAATAAGAAGGAAAGAAAGAAAGAAAAGCAAAGACGTCTTTGGAGAATTGCGAGAGCAAATCTAATTTGTTATTTCTGTGTAGAAAGTTTTATAGTGAAGGCGTATTCTTATCTTTAAATTATTCAAATAAGGTGTATCTTTGCTCATCCAACCAGGAGCTATCTCTGACCCTCTCTAAAGCCAGGAATTCCTGCTATTTTACGGCTTTTCACAGATGAGTGTGAAAAGCTAGAACTTCTCCTGTTTTGTTTACCACACAGACAAATGGCAGTTCANTAGAAAGTTTTATAGTGAAGGCGTATTCTTATCTTTAATTTATTCAAATAAGGCGTATCTTTGCTCATCCAACCAGGAGCTATCTCTGACCCTCTCTAAAGCCAGGAATTCCTTCTATTTTACGGCTTTTCACAGATGAGTGTGAAAAACTTCTCCTGTTTTGTTTCCCACACAGACATATGGCAGTTCAAAATATCTTAGCAAGCCATCTGCTTTAACTACAGGTAACAAAGGTCAATAGGCCAGAATAAGTTACTGATTTTTAAAACTATAATTAGGCTATTTCAATCAAGACATGTTAAATTTCAAAATTAGTATATTTTAAATTTATTTTCTTAACAATATCTATGATGTAAACCATAAACCAGACTGCAAAAGTAATTTACATAGATTAGAATGCTGGTGTGATACTTTGGTTTGCTTTTTAATAATTAAATCTATAATGACTTTGATATATCAAACTGAAATCTCAAAGGAAGACCATGTATCGAACTAGCAATCTACCAATTGCCGGGCAAACTCCTACGCCACCATCATTATGAGAGAATTTGATTAAATGATGTATTTGGGATTATTTAATTTTAGGTTGACCATAGATTTGTCACATTTAAGGCGCTTTCGCACTGCATGGAACGGAACGGTACGGTTCCAGCCCTGTTGTGTTCGCATTACACTGAGGGCGCCATCGTCCTTATTTTTAAAACTATATAGTAGTGAGAACCAGCTGTCAACGGAAAATCAACGTCTGACTAACAACCAGCGGCCAATCAGCTGCTAGTTCTAAGCAGAACCGCTTAGCTGGCACGATTGGAACCACAGCTCTTGTGGCTCTTGTGGTTCCATGGGGCCGGGTGGAACCGGTCGCAAGTTGTAATGCAAACACGCTTGGAACCGTTCCGTTCCGTGCAGTGCGAAAGCGCCTTTAGAGAACTGTACGGTAGGCCCTGCTGCTTGGACGAAGGTGAAGTTGGGTAACCTAATTTTTCACTACTGTCAGCATCCTTAATTTACCAAAGGATATGGCTAATTTTACTAAGGGAAAACCAGCAGCTGTAGTTGACAGACATTTACCGTATTTTAGAAAATTCTGTGAAATACTCAGAGTTTTGGTTGACAGAAGTGGCAGTACTACGGGGGATGGGAGGCAGCATATGACTTGAGTGATCCAACCCTTTATCATGACTAGCGAGACCTGGCCCTCTCCTGTTGAGTACAATGTATGTAGCATTATACAGAGTAGTGCCCCAGTAGATTATATAGTAGGCTGGCTCCAGTCATTGTTGACTCATGGTTGCTAAAAACTTTACAAGACCGACTGATTTTAGTGACATAGTGGGTTTAAAATATTGAATGTTGTGCCACGCGACTGGCTTCATTTTCACTCTTACATTTAACTTTATGACACATTAAATTACAAGTGAATCGTCCTTATTGTCTCCAAGTGCATTCTGGGTAAAGCTTGTCACCAGTCGACTAGCCGCCTGGAAGAGCATCTTCCAGATCGTCCAGTTTGTTTGAACGGCGGCGCACGCAATCCGCGCCGAGTTACAAACATCCAGAGGTGCACGAGGTGCTGCGACAAGCTGCGCATAAGGCGTGTGTAATTTTTTTTACAGTGGAATTCTGGGAACCCCACAATGTAAAAAAAACTTAGATTTTACGGTAAAACGCCGGCAGCTGGGGTTGGCAAAATTCCACCGTAAAAACAATTTACGGTGTTGGGAACCCGGGTTGTTGGAATGGTTCCTTTTTGCTGCTTTCCCCCCTCTTTTACCACCAGAGGGTGCGAAGAGGCGGTTCCCGAGGGCGTTGCCATTGATTCCTGAATTCCTGCACAGCTGCAAATAATCAGATCATCTGGAGGAGTATATGAGGATGAAGCTCCCGACACTTCAGATCCAGAGTGTTAGCCAGTATTTGGTACTCCAGCACTTAATGCTTCTCACTGTGATCTACTGTTGTGGACTTCAAGTGGTATCTCTTTGTGCTTCTTCCTCAGGTTATTCCTCGTGACTAGTGATGGGTAGATGAGGCGTCATGTATTGTTTTGACACATAGCAAAACTGTGTCGATCCTGCGTCACTGAATGTCCATATGCTGGACATTAAAAATTCCTACAGGCAACGTAGTGATTTCATGACCTAGTCTATACAATAAGATTTAAGTCTTTGTATTTTATTGATTATATATTGTATCATGTCATATCTTCAGTTATATTTCAAATACATTTTACATACAGTCAATAAATAATGTGAACATGTATCATAAAGTGAAAATTTAAGTGAATATGTTAGGAATGAGGAGGAGGAGTGTTTTTTTCCCCACAAATTTTTATTTAAAAAAAAGTTTTTACATTTTGAAATTTAGCCTGTTACCCTTTTTTGACAAAACTTCTGCTGTAGAAAAAAATTAAGTAAACATTACATTTACAGCGAACCCTTTTTTCTTAGGGGTTGCGTTCCAAAAATACCCCATGATAGGCGAAATCCATTAAGTAGTTACCTTTATTTTTTACAGTTATTATGCAGCATAAATAAATACTCTACATTGAAACCAAATAACCGTGAAAGGTGAACCACATTATAGCGAGGGATCACTGTATATGAAATAATTTATAAAAAGCAACTGAGTAATTTGTAGAATGGCTGTATATCTGAGTTCATTCTAGGTGTATCTGGGACTTCATTCTCATGCCTGGCCTCATAATGCCTCACCACTGAAAAGGTGGATTTATTTAAATAAGACAGTTTAGTTAAACATATGCGACACTTAACCTGGAGAATAATATGAAAGTAAGTCAGTTTCAGCTGAATTTGGATCCAGATAGATCAAGTAGAAACTGACAAGAACCGGATGAAACAACAAAAATGAAAACATTTATTTTCCAACAAAAGATCAAAATGGTCCCACACTGTGGAAACCTTTCGTTTGAGGCTGTTCCATAGTTGACGCTGTACCATAAACGATCAAGAATTCGCTTGGCAAATGCTTTTGACAGATTATAAACACAGTTTGGCGCGTTAATGTCATTTTGAAACAGTTCCTGTATCGGTCACGTGACTTGCTGAAACCAATACGCGCACCGACACGGGTTTTGGTCTGTGGGCTTGACACATGCGCCGACGCGTCAGTATTGCCGGACCAATCACTACTTGTGACGCTAAGTCGGAGCGGCAACCGTTGTCGAGGGTGACTTGATCTAATAGTGAGGGAACCGAGTTGACCAGATCTAGCAAGTGCGAAATGAAGGAGCGACCCCAGGGAATGATGCGCATGGCGAAGTTGAGGTGACCCAATAAAGACAGGAGTTGACGTTTAGAGATGACTGGCTTGGACACGAACGAGCGAGAAGCTTCTCGAATCCAGGACAATTTGTCTGCTGGTAAGGAAGTGACCATCGAAACCGAGTCGAGGGTAATGCCGAGGAAGTTGTGCGGCGTAGCGGGTCCGTACA
The DNA here is from genome assembly GCF_000485575.1 of Poecilia formosa. Taxonomy (NCBI): domain Eukaryota; kingdom Metazoa; phylum Chordata; class Actinopteri; order Cyprinodontiformes; family Poeciliidae; genus Poecilia; species Poecilia formosa. Next base: position 121,552 of record NW_006800118.1, read on the forward strand.
TTTTTTCTTCGGACAATGGCACGCCCACTCTGCGGAAAAGCTGCTGGAGCTTTGCTAAAGACGAACCAGGGAGAGGATAGGGAGGGTCAACGAGAAGAAAATCATCAAGTAAATGCAAAACTGCGGGGATCCTGGAAATGTTAATAAGTATCCATCACAGGGCTTCTGAGAGATTATCAAATAAGCTGGGGCTACTCCTGCAACCGAAAGTGAGTCTCACGGCAAAATAAAAAGAACTGTTCCACTTAGCGCCCAAGAGATGCCAGACAGAGGGATGAACTGGGATCACTTTAAAAGCGTCGGTGATATCAGCTTTGGCGAGCCACGTTCCTTGCCCTGTGATTTTAATGAGAGAGATGGCGTGGTCAACCGAGGCATAGAAGAGAGAAGAGGGGCTTGGGTATGAGACTGTAAACGCTAGGAAGAGAACCGGAGTGGGGGGCGGAGAGATCGAGGATAAGACGTTTTTTACCCGAATATTTCCGGGTGGCAACTCCAAGAGGGCTAATGCGGAACGGAGAAAAGGGGGGAGAATGAAAAGGGCCGATCATGTAACCCTTAGAAACCTCGTGTTGGAGCAGGCAGGTTATGACGTCTGGCTCATTAAGTGCAGATTGAAGGTTAGGACATATTAATGAGGGCATGGGAGGAGAACAGATGCCTATTCGAAACCCCTGAGAAAGGCCGGATAGCAGAAAATCAACGAAGAAGAGAGGCCAGTTCAGAGACCTAATTGGGGTGGAAAGATGGTTAGAAATCAGGGTCTGGAACCACGGCGCCCTCGACCCGGGAGGGAACCCTCGGGGACAGGTATACTTGGAATGGGCTCCTTTGCAGTGGCTGCACACATGGAGAAAGTTGCATTGAGAGAAGGCGCAAACTCCTTCATTAAAATTATTACAAACAGGAACATTATGAAATACCTCTATTTTCTGTCCCCGGCTATCGAAAGATCGTCTGTCGGGGCAAGTAGGGGCCGACAGGAGGCAGCGAACGGGAGCGTAGGACAGAGAGCGCTTTGGTGGCCAACTGCAGAACAGGTATGACGCGCTGGGGCTTGAGTAACACCTCTGTGTCCAGGACAGACCAATCGAGACATATGCCAGATTGGGAGAGAACTGTCACAGCCTTAGTGGCAAACACCTTATGATACTGATAAAATAAGTCACGGCCGTACTTGAGGTTGAGATCTGCTAAAAGGAACAAGTAGGAATCGAGTTCAATTCTACAATATGTATAGACTGAACACAACACGTCTCGGTAAATGCTGAAAGCCACTAGAAACTCTCCGATGTACAGATCTTTAGAGAGGCGTGGATCACTAGATTTAAAAACGGCTGTGAATCCTCTGAAGAGGCGACGCGCTGGTCGACTTCAGGGGACAGGAGAATGAGGGAGACTAAATTAACATATTGCCCCTGGAGGATCTTAGAACGAAGCCTGGGAGAGACGAGAGTGTGCATAGGCACGTAGGACCCACCTGGATGGGGGGGAGAACACGGTGAGTTGGCCAGCGGACTGCGCCGAAAGCAGATGAACGAGCGTAAAGAAAACGCCTTATCCGAAGTGTGCCCAGGGCGGGCGTTGGAGTGCGTAAACCCAGCAGGGGAAGGCCGGGCGTCTGGATGTGCAGGGGCTGGAGCCGGTTGCATCGTGGCGCACTCCTGCAGGCGAGCTGAGAGGGAGGACATCGAGTGCTGGAGATGATCCATGGAGGAGGTGAGGCTTGAAGTTAGATGGAGGACGTCGGCGGAAGGTAGAGTCTAAGCTGCGGAGGTGGAGGCTATGGCTGCGGCGGCGGGGGCCCATGAAGGAGTGCTGATCATGGCGTGGGAAGGGCCTGGGCCTGGGTGGGAAGCGACTCAGAGGCACGAGTGGAAGGAGGTTGGCCCCTGCGGTGTTTGGAGGGAGGAGGGGAGGATTTTCGGGATCTTTTGCCTGAGACTTTAGGCGAGGGTGACGGTGGAGGGAGGGAGATGTGTCACCATACGGCAGGAGGGCAGCGAGGGAGGCCAGATGGGAGGGTTCGAGGCCAGGTCCCAGGGAAAGGCCTCGAGACCTCAGGAGAGACGAGGGAAGGGCAAGGCTGCGATGGGACACCAAACGAGCGCTCATGCTAGTCGGGCCGATGGGAGGTGAATTAGAATCAGCTGGGCAGCGGGAAGGAGAAGTAAAGAGATCATCAGTATTGAAATCCGACATGATCGTGACGAGCGTCAGAGGTTTGCATGAAGCACGACTGAAGCGGGATGTTCCGAGGTTGCTTTGTCTTTGAAGGAGCTGTTGCAGTGTGATTGGACGAGGTGGAGCTGTGGCACGTCCTGGTTGGCCAAGTGGAGGCAGGTTAATTGGTGGTGCCTGTTGATGGAAAAGTCTCCCAGCTGGAACTTAAGCCAAGGCTTCATTTTCATTGTGATGCCAGTATGTACAAAAACAGGAAAAGTAATTTTGATTTAGATTTAACTGAAACACAATTGCAATAAATAGTAGTATTTATAAAAATGTGGTCTTTGATTTAGTTATTTCAAATGTTTTCTTATCAGGGTGGATCATCCTATAGCAATTTCAATAAACTGTGTTTCTTCGTTTTTAATTTCATTTGCTGAAATTCAGTCTACATCACATTGTCTCAAATACAACCCCAACCCTGACATGAGCTGGAAACAGCTGGATTACCAAAACCAAAACCAAAACCTGCTCATGACTAGAAAACAACTTCACACATCCATGTTTTTTCACAAAAGCTTTAGCATTTTTGAACACATGAAACCTGTGCACGCTGAACCCAGGGCCTGTGTAGTGCTGACAACACAATACATGACAAGTCCTATTAATGAGTATAGCTACCAACTCCAGCACACATTCATAACACACACACACACACACACACACACACGTGCACATACACGCACACACACACTGAAAAGAACAGCTTGCATGTGGATGTCCAGCCAGCTAGTGATTCCTCACAGATAGTATTGATCTGAAATGCTAGCCTCATTCATTACAGGCTGACTAGTAGCAGATGAGCTGAGGCTTATTGCTGAGCAGGCTGTTCTGGACTGCATAGAAAACCACAGGGGGGAATTCTAGTGACCAAGCACAAGTATTAAGGTGGGTCACGTCTCTTAGTCAGCACTATGACGTAACATTTTATTGTTGGAGGAATGTATATTTCATTATTAATACTGATTGACCAGTCATTACATTAAAATTATTTGCTATAATTCTGGGGCAGCCCTGGGAGGCATTTCATGATGAGATTTTGGTGCCAGAACTTAGTTATTAATGTGAATTTGGTTTGTTTGCATTCCATCTACCACCTCCACTACCTAATTTTATAAAACTCAAACAAACAAAAGACAACCCTTAGCCTATGTTTATGACGACTGTTTATCTGATAGAAAAAAAAAAGAACCAATAAAGACCCAGGGCCTCATGCATAAAGCGTGCGTGCGTACAAAAAATGTGCAGTCTCATATTTTACTCACAAGTTGGCATGTATTAAAAATTTACTTTGCATCAAGGTTTGCATAAATATGCACACACTTTTTCGCTGGCATGAAAATGTGCAGCAGCCACGGAAACTTTTTCTGTGGACAATATCAAACCACAAAGCGTCAAAACTCACCTAAATACACTGAAGTCTGACTACATTCTGTGTTATTTAGACCAAGAAGCACCAAACCGATGTCTTTCATGATTTTAATATTTTATTGTTTAACATAAACGATGAAACTGAACCGCATTTATCCTCAGACAATAAGCTAACACGCACACAAAATAAAGAAAATAAAAATAAAAGTATGTGAAAACCTCGCTCAATGTAAATAATACTTCTCAGTTTTTGTCTCAAAGATGTAACACATTGGTCCGTGAGCCGAAGCACATGAAATGCATCTGTGGGGTTTCATTTTCACTAAAAAAAGAAAACAGGGTTGGATCAGCAGATTAACTGAAATCTGCTGATTAAAAATAATCAACAGGTTTCATTATTGTTTCACCTCAATTTATATGATGTTATTCTGAAGGAGGCCATATTGTAGCTCATCAGGTCCATGAAATCTTTACAGTTTACTAAAATTAAGTTTTTATTTCACAAAATTTCATCAACGTTTTGTAAATTGTCAGTTATGGTGATGACACATCATGGTTGTGACGAGCAACTTAGGAATAAAACAGAAGAAAAAAAAACAAAAGAATAACATAAGCTAACCAGAGCTAACTAGCCCTCTTAGCAAAGGAAGAGAAAGGAAGAGTTCATGGGGTCCTCAGAAGTTCTGGTGCCCCCCAATAATGCCTGATTTTTTTACATTATTTTTATGTCTGACAGTGTTGACAAAAACTTGGGACAAATTTCAATGGAGTTGGAAAATATATAAAAATTATTTTTAATTTAATTTATTGATACTGTTATAATTATTTATAGGAATATTTATACTTAATAGTCATAATATGTTATCTTTGTATTCCTTTAATTGTTGTAAACTGTTATAATGTATTGAGTTCTGCTCCTGGACAAGGGATTTTACAGACGTCATCCACCTACTACTATGTTTAACATATTAAAATATTCAGCAAACACCAGGAAAATATACATTGTTGTGCNCCTGGACAAGGGATTTTACAGACGTCATCCACCTACTACTATGTTTAACATATTAAAATATTCAGCAAACACCAGGAAAATATACATTGTTGTGCTCACATGACCCAGGTTAGTTTAGTCAGATATTTGAAAAAAATATATTTTGTGTATATTTTATTCAAATTTTGTGCTTTATCCATAGGACCTGTTTTGTCCCTATTCTCAAGAATCACTGCTCTGATGGAGAACATCGCCAATGGAAGGATTCAGAGGGAGCGATTGATCAGAGATCATATTGATTTGCTGGGAAATGTTGATGATGGTTTACTAGCGTTTAGATTAATCCAGACTGATCATCCTGGATCTCTGAGCAAAATTTAAAGGAGGAGCCGTGCGGTACCGGTACCGATCCAGCTGCAGCCATCCTTCAGTCGAGCCACCCGCTTTGTAAATGTACAACTTATACACATGATTCTACTATTCAGAATAAATGTCCACTTTCCCCACTCAAAGGACCCTCTGACTCTCTGTCTTTAAATCTCGACTGAATGTTCTTCTGTTCAGACAGGCATTTATACAAAATGTATTTTTATTTTTGTGAGGGGACATTATGTGCCCTCAAAGCACCTTTTAAATAAAATATATTACTATTATAAATACTTATACTGCTTCAAACAAGGACATTGCCATGGTTATTACCCCACGTGGTGGCAGACTTCCGGGTATTTATACTAATTTAAATATATATTTATGGGTGGCAACAGGGCGGACCAGCAGCTGCGCTCTATTTCCCGCAAATTAGGATTTAGAAAGGAAAGGTGCGCGGACACGTGCGTGCCGTGCGCACAGCTTTTTGCATCCGATTTTTTTGTGCGCCACACTTTTCTAAATTTTTTCGTACTCCAAGTTTTAGTGTCAAAACTATGCACTCTTATGCATGAGGCCCCCACTCTTTTGTGGGGTGGGTGTTATTAATGTCATGTTTGCTCCAGGCTTACTGTGGAGTTAGGGACTTGAGTTCCAGATCTTTTTTTTTTTTTTGGACAAATTGCACTGGTGCACCAAAAGCTTTTAAACCTCTTTTTTGTGTGTGGTGCACTTATACAAAATGTCCTTGCATCCACCCCTTTTAACCTTTTAGCAGCATATTTAATTTATTTTTACTGACGGATTTTGTTTGGCGATTGACATGTTTTGTTTATCCAAAAACACAAATTTGCTAAATTTACATCTGACTTTTGAGGAAAGTTAAGAAGCATCACCAAGAGTTGTGGACACTGCAGGACCTCATACTTGTAGTGGTTAAGCCCTCCTGTACACTGACCCCGCTGCCTCTCCAGGCATCAACTGGAGTGAGCAGTTCTGCATCTTCGACCCTCTTCTGGGGCCTCATGCATAAAAAAGTGCGCAGTTTTCACACTAAAACTTGGCATACAGAAAAATTTTGAAAATTGCGGCACACACAAAAAATGGGATGCATAAAGCCATGCGCACATATGTGGCCGCGCACCTTTCCCTAATAAATCCCAGTTTGCGGGAAATAGAGCGCAGCTGCTGGTCCGCCCTGTCGCCACCCATAAATACATACCACTATGTGAAGCAGTTTCCATGGTAACGTCCTTGTTTGTAGCAGTATAAGTATTTATAATAATAATATTTATATATTTTATTTAAAAGTTGTTTTCAGGACACATAAGGTCTCCTCACAAAAATAAAAATAATACATTTTAAAGAAAAATATAAAATCCAAATTAAATAAATAAATAAAGAGATCATGAAAATGCCCGTTTGGACAATATGGCGTTCAGCCGGGATTTAAAGACAGACAGAGAGTCTTTGAGTGGGGAATGTGGACGTTTATTCTAAATAGTAGAATCATGTGCATAAGTTGTACATTTACAGAATAAAGATGTTTTCTGTCCAGAAGGCGCATCCACAAAGAGGCGGCTCGATGACTGCAGTTGCACCGGTACCGGTACCGCACGGCTCCTTCTTTAAGTTTTGCTCAGAGCTCCAGGATGATCAGTCTGGATTAATCTAAACACTAATAAACCATCATCAACAGAAGATAAATATGATCTCTGATGAATCGTTCCCTCTGAATCCTTCCATTGGCGATGTTCTCCATCAGAGCCAAAATGCTCCACAATGCGGCACATTTTTGCGCAGCTACGTACATACGGGATTGTCTCCACACCTTAATCACCTTAAAAATAATCAAATCTGTTTGGAGTTAATCTGCTGATCCAACCCCGTTTCTTTTAGTGAGAGTTAAATTACCCCATAGATGCATTTCATGCACTTCGGCTCACAGACCGACGCGTTACATCTTTATGAGACAAAAACTGAGGAAAAGTACTATTTACGTTCGAGTGAGGTTTTCACATCCTTTTATTTTTATTTTCTTTATTTTCTGTTCATATTACTTTATTGACTGTGGATAAATGTGGTTCAGTTTCATTGTTTACTTTTAAGCAATAAAAAAATAAAACCATGAAAAAAACATCGGGTTTGGTGCTTGTTGGTCTAAAAAACGCTGAATGTCTTCAGGTTTCAGTGCATTTAGGTGAGTTTTGACGCTTTGTGGTTTGATATTGTTCACAGAAAAAGTTTGCGTGGCTGCCGCACATTTTCACGCCAGCGAAAAAGTGTCTGCATATTTACGCAAACCTTGACGCAAAGTTAATTTTTATACATGTGTGCGTAAAATATGGTACTGCAGATTTTTTGTGCGCACGCACGATTTATGCATGAGGCCCCTGGCCATAACGACAGCTAGGTTTATTGCTAGTGAATCCTGGAACCCCCCCTGCCAGCATGCCCAGGTGGGCCCCATGTGGGGAATAGGAGGGCAGACCAGATGGGTCCCATATGGGTTTGTCCGCGGGTTCCACAGTGGCCCCACATGGGTTTGCCCATTTAGGGCCCATGTAGGGCCCACATAGGCTGTGGCCCTACATGGGCAAACCCATGTGGGGCCACCGTGGAACCCATATGGTACCCATATGTCTGCCCTCCTTTCCCCCATATGGGGCCCACATAGGCATGCTGGCACCAGGTTTAGAGCATGATTCTGAAGGATTACTGAATACTTCAGACACACTTCACTCTAAAAAAGAAGAGGACAATTTTCTTCATATCTTTCCCCATGATCAAGTTGCTAAGCCCTGGTCATTAGAGGACAGCAGGATGAGGAGGGAAGATGCAACGCCCCCACTAGCTCACAGCATGTATCTGCAAGACTTGTGCAAAGGAGCTGTTGATAATTTGTTCATCCTCTGTCCCTCTGTACAGGCTCAGGCACCAGCTTCCTAGTAAGTGGGGAAACGATGCCCAAGGCAAGGAGAACCATCTGGCAGCTCATCCCATTCTTGCCAGAGTGTTTGGAGGGAATCCCACTTTGCTGGAAGAATCCTATTTCACCTGTGAACCTGGTCCAAGGAGGCTGTGCATTAGATTGTGAGGACATAAAAGCAAAAGGTAACAAGTCCCTGTCGCCTGTAGAGTCCCTGGTTGCATTCCACCTGCATCTCACCCTGAGGTTTACCATGGTTGACTTGAGACCATTTCTTTTCTTGCAGAATAGTCTTACAACAGTCTGGGCCCTGAATGCCACCTGACTTCTGTCGACATACCAGGTGGAGCTGGAGCCACTGACAGTGAGACAGGATGTGTCATGTATCATCATCAGTGGTGGGAAGTAACGAAGTACAAGTAAGTATCTGTACTTTCTACTTCACTACATTTCTACAAAACTGTCGCGTTACTCGTT
>NW_006800118.1:131068-136384 GCF_000485575.1 Poecilia formosa
TGCCACTAGTGGCAAAAAAAAAAAAGTGAAGTTCATGCTATGTTAGGACAGGAGACAAGATGTTTCCATCCCTGAAATTATGATGCATAGAATCACATATCTAAGTCTAAACTATTTTACAGAGAGTAAGCATAATAAAAACATGCTTTATCTGTGGTATTGTTCATTAAAATGGCACATTTCTAATGTATTAAAATTAAATACGATCGGTTCACTTAATGATATTGTATTAGGGATTAGGTAATGCATTCAGCAAGTACTTTTACTTTTAATACTTAAGTATTTTTAAATGCCAGTACTTTTTTAGTTTTACTTAAGTAGAAATGTTAATGTGGTAGTTTTACTTTTACTTGAGTACATTTTTGTCTGTGTATTTGTACTTTTACTTAAGTACATTTTTTGAGTACTTTCTCCACCACTGATCATCACTTACCAATTATTGATGATTTATCATGTTTTAATATATGGACAATTTAAAAATGAGTGTGAATAACCATGAGAATCTATCTGCTGACATTAGTTAAAAACAGAAGCTCAGTAGTTGTATAAACTGTGATTTTGGCTCATTTTACATACCAAGTACCTCAGATGTATTTTCTCATGTTCCCATGTGATTCAGTTGTGGGTAAAGACAATGGTAATTCTTCTGCATTAAGACATTACACTATACATGCAGTGAACGTGAGTGACAAATTCCACTAAAAGAGTTCCTTCTGGAGTAAGACTACAGGTGAATTGCCTGGAGGTTTTATGAAGTCTATACTAGTTTCATGCTTCAGAAGAGCACACCCAAAAACTGAGGACAGCACACCAGGAGCCATGCTGTGCATCTCATCAGTCAACTATCATTTGGAGCTTTTAACCCATATTTGACATCATGTTGACATTTACAGCAAACAAAATGCAAAGCTGTCCTCGACTCTCGTATCGGGTATTTTGAAACACATCAGTCCTCATAGAACTATGCAATAACTGAATATGTCTGAAATAGTCTGAAAATGAACATTTTTGGTATAATTTTTCATGAGTCAGGCATGGTCTTGAAAATCAATCAATTTGGAGAAAGTTTCGAATTATAATTAAATTTTTTGTGCATCCCATCCACATGACTTTTGAGATGCATTCATTGTTTGTTACAATATTTAGGAACTAAATTTCCAAAATAATTAAATACTAAAAAAGACAAAAAGATCCAGTTAGTCAACCAGCTTACCTTAGCTGCACCTCTTGTATTCAAACAATGGAGTCATGGAGGGTGTATTCACATCACAGTGATTAAGTGATTAATCTCCACATGTCATGCGTGTTGTCGGTAAAAGCAGATCATCAGAATCCTTGGTGACGCTCTGATAGACAATAGCAGACAGTGCCTCCAGCTCCCAGCTGCATTTCCCAACAGAGCCGGCCACAATGCTGGGCCGAGGGTCACAGAGAACTGCTCCAATTGGCAGGACCCAACCTAAAAGACATGCAACTTGGCATTTTGCTTCCAAATCATTTTCTACCCAGATTCTAGGAGGGGGGGGGAGTTAATTATGAAATAAAAAAATGAAATAAAAAAAATGTCATTTTGAGACATAAAAGAAGAGATTGGGTAGACGAAAAGGATGAGAAGTGGGAGCCGAGGAGGCGAGTCTAACCAAGCCAGCAAATGTGCCCTCATGCCAGGGAGTCAATTTGAGGAAAGTCGTACAATGTGACATCATTTACTCAGAAAAGCCTAATTTGTCAGCATTAATATTTCACTCCCAGCGTTGCCTGTCACAGTGTGCCAAAGATGACTGATCAATGTATGAAATGGCTACAGCTAATTTATTGAATATTTATGTGCAATGTCATGTGCAGGTCTGTGGCGAAATTGTTTCCAGCACAGTCCATGAACTTTCCAGAGAAAATCTAATTTTGGCTTCAATTACTATTACTACAGTGAAAAATATACTTTTTATTATCTGGTTAACAGCAGAAATGTACTTTTGACTGCAAATTTAGTTAGACACCACAAGCCACTTTACTAGGTACACCTGTTTACTCGACGTCACATGTGCCCTTTTAGGCTTTCCAGAGGACAACAACATAGACTGGCATCTAGGCATTAATATGTGCTGAAGATGATGAGGAGGTTAAAACTGAGGATTAAAATGAAAAAGGAGAGAAATTGTCTGAGTAGTTCAGAAAATAGTGATTTCCTGAAATTTTCAAACACACTCATTTCATACTATTAACACCATCACCGCTTACTCTGTCTCTCCAGTCAGCCTCGGTCTATTGTTCCAGCTCTCTCCCTGTATTTAAACTCCTCTCTTCCTCTCACTCCTTGCTGGATCCTCATGTTATGCTCCATTTTCCTTCATATTACTGGGTCCTGGTTTTGTTCCTGTCATTTTGTGGCCTCCTTATTGTTTTTGTTTGATTTTCATTCAATTATCCACCATGAATTCACTGCCTCTGCCTCTCTGCATTTGAGTCCATCATCACCTCATCTCACCTTGACAGGTTTCAGTTAGGAGAGTGATTCCACAACAAATATTTATATACCATAGCACAATAAAGTAAGTAATCATTATTTGGAAAAAAAAAAAAAGGTGGACAACAATACCATTTCCACAATGCGTGATCCTTTAAGCAGTAAAAGTTCTGTATGAGTTCCCAGCCAGAGCTAGTTGTAGTCTATAGCAGTGATCTAAACGCTATTTCATCATCAGAGCACTTTTAGGGCAACAACTAAGAGGTATGTTTGACATCAAAATGTTGCTGAAAAACACCAAAAGACCACTGTGTCCACAGTAGTACATGGTGGTGGCGGCACAGTGCTCTGGGTTTTGTTGAATGGCACTTAAGTTTTTATCAAGGTGGATGAAATTCTAAACTATTTGAAATGTTAGTCATTTTTAAACCCAAAATCGCTGATGTCTGCTGGACATTGTAAAGATGAAGATGGATCTAATGTGTTAATAAAAGGAAATAACATTTTGGAATAGTCTGACTAGGATCCAGAACAAAGTTCAATGGAAATATGTGGAGTGACATCAAAAGCATATGGATAACAGATGTCCCACAAACTGAGAGATTGTCAAACTTGTGGAAGAGAGAGCGAACAAATACTATCAAATGAAGATGTTGGGAACAGTGATGGAAAAAAATATTAATTCCTACACATTTGTTTGTTTGTTTTTCCTGTTACATTTTTACGGGGGGTTTTTTCCACAAGTTTTGACTTTTTACGGTGTAGTTTTTGTACATCACGAAAATCTGCCATTAAGAGCTGCTGTATGTTGTTGCATGAAGATGTTTGTAGATATAGTGGAAACTGTCAAATGAGAGGACCAAAAAATATTATTAATCCAATTTTTTCTTCAGCTTTAATAAGAGTTTTGCATTAGAAAAATATCAAGCAATGAGGGAAAGCCTGCAGAATAAATAATTTAACCTGGAAACCTAAAAACTGAATCATACATGTGTTATTTTGTGGAATTTCTATTCAACAAGGACAGCAGTTCATCTCAACATGTCTCCTGACCAGGGGTCCATGATTAAGTCCTTTCCCAGCATGCTGTTGGTGAGCCAGCAGGTCGCCAGGTGACCAATTCTACCACCATACAATCTGAAGTGCAAATCTCTTTCTTGCACCTCAGTTAGCATGAGCCCCTCCAGTCCTTTCATTATAGCAGCACTAATTACAAATTCTTAAACCAGTGCCAGACATTATAACATGACAGTGCTGTGAGCATATGGCATAATATCCTATTAATGAACACTCTAAATTCAAACTCAGGTCAGCACTACCACCCCTGTGAATGTGTCACTGATCCAATAGACGCAGAGGTGGGGTGAAGGTAGGCTGTGGGTTGGGTGGAGGAGGAGAAAGTGACCTTCTTCTAAAATGCACAGACTAATTTAGAGAGAGATGGTTGCCCCCAGGGCCTTCTCATTGTTTTACTTGTTTAATTTTTCGTCAGCAATTATTGATATAATATTTTGATGGAGGCAGGAAAGGGGAGTCCCCAGAAAAAGGAGGGTTGAGTTTTTCTGTCACAAATTTTTGTTTTCTTCCTCCTACCCTTCCCGCTCTTGTAGTTATTTCACTCTGTATTTATTGCTTATATTTTTTGTTTTATGTTTCCTGTATGCAAGTCAGTGTCTAACAGTGAGGACCGGCTAATGGTGTGAATTACTTGTGTCGTTCATGAACGATTCATTCAAATGAATGATTTGTTCAAATGAATTAATCGTTTTAGTGAACTAATTGAAGTAAATCACTTCATTAACTGATTTGTTCATTTCTCAGTTCAGATGAGGTCATCGTGACCATGTTGGTCGGCAGGAACTTCAATATTTTGTGTCAGAATTTATGATAAATATTAACCATGTGAGAGACACAGCGCCACCGCAGGACAATAGCTGTACTGCAAATCTGGGCGTAATCTGCTCACGCTGTGACACAGCGCTATTATTGAAAGTACGTGATGTACACACATCAAAATGTCATTCTGATGATTCCAGCATTGAATGGTGGGTGGATCTACTTGCTAAATAGCAAAGTGCTATTTAAAGTGCTTTAGTTCAGGATCAGAAACAGCCAATGAGAAGAGAGGCGACTCAGAGGGACAGGGAGTGACGTTGCCCAGAAGGGCAAACTTATGCTTTTCGCCCCTTAACAGGCGAGACAGTCATCACGTATTTTACTTGTTAACTTGCTGTTAACACATAGTTTACACGTCTATCACGGGTGACATTTTGATGTTTGAGGCATGTTTTCAACATGTAAACTTCACATACGTTACATGTTATTTACACGTATGTGTGTCAAAATTGCGTCAAACTAACATGAAACATTCACAAGTAAAGAGCCTAGAGGGCTTCCCAGTATGTGAGTGAATCACTTGATTCAATCTAATCTCTGAGACAAAACACAACATTAGCCATTAGCTTGGAGAAACAGAATGAGGAACACACTGTGCTGGAGAGGCGCCATGTCACAGTGTGAGTCATGCTGTACGTGGTTTGTGCTGGGAGAGTCGCTGTTTTGATCTACACAAATTCATTTGGTGAACGGATCATTTTAATTTTCTGATTCAAATGAACTGCCATCCCCATAACTAAAGTGAAGTTAGTTATGCTATTTCCATTGCAGAGAAACAAGCTTTAAGCATCTTTCTGGCTCAGTACAGCAAACATTTTAATACACACACAGCAAGCAGTGACGTGCAGTGAGGTTCATTGCTGGTGAGGCATTGACGAACGACTTAGACACCATGTATGTTATTGGACGTACGGAAATTTCGCGCAGGCATACAACGCTGGAGGGCAAAAAGACTA
>NW_006800118.1:137213-166065 GCF_000485575.1 Poecilia formosa
TACAAACACAGTTGGTGGCAAATAAAACAAAAAAAAAAACACTGTACATTATATACATAAGCGAAATTATGGAAAATCCGTCCATATATTAAATGTTTTTTAGCCATTTTATTACTGGCATACAGATGGGATGAACATGCTCCCATAGAATGGCAGTCGGTGTAGTTGGCGAGAGGTTGCGCAATCCCAGGTGAGGTTCAGCTTCCTGCTGCCTCACTGGTTTCGCTTCTGAGCATTTGAATGGGAAAATGTGAAAATCCAGCGATTTTGAAGACAAAAATAATCAGAATTGGTTAAGCTAAGTAAAAAATAGATACTTTATAGTACAAACCACAGGGTGAAAATAGCAATATAAATGGTTTTATTATTATTATTTTTCCATGATAGGTGAGGCTCTGCCTCACCTGCCTCCCCTGACCGCACGTCACTGATAGCAGGGAGGAATGTCCCATCCATCTCTGTTCAAATGTAAGACGGTGTGTTTGCAATAGGCTCCTCACCCTGAAACAGAGCTAAGATGGAGTTTGAAGTAGCTCTTTACCAGCTCTATGTGCACTTCAACTAAAAATTTGAACTGCAGTTGAAATCTTGTATTGGAAGCAAAAGTGAAGTTAGAATATCTCTGTTACTGCTGTCCTGTTGAGGAGCTTCAGGGGCTCATTGGATTACACAGGGGCTATTCTGTCTGCTTCTCCCTCAGGGATGGTTCAGTCCCTGCAGGCCCTGGAGCTGGACCCCAGCGGCTGGCCCCTGCCAAGCACAGCAGAGCTGTATGTTTGTTTAAAAACCAGACTTAATCCTCTGCAGCAGCTGTCACAGATCAGGTTTCAGATCAGCGCTGAGGGTGACGTGCTGGGGGCCGGGGAAAGGCGCGGAGGGCTGCAGCAGGTGCAGACGTAATGACAAATGAAATTATGAAGAAGCTTTTATTTAACAAGTCAGGTGCTGAGGAGCCATTCTGGTTGAAATGACAGCGAGAAGAACTGACATGAAGAGATGCTCACAAAGAGCCCAAATACACCCAAACATCAAGATTACATCAGTTCTTTCGCAACTGTAACAAAATATTAGCAAGGGCATTCAACTTAGAAAGTGCTCCTCCATCAATGATTGTGTGTTTTATGCTGTTTTCTCAAAGTCCCAGTCCAGCTGGGTTCTGGTTCTGCTGGAGGTTTCTCCTGTTAAAGAGAACATTTCCTTTCTACTGTCGCTACCGGTCCAAGAGGAGGTAATGCTGTGAGTGAGCAACTCAGTGATATCTGCTGGGTTTCCTTATATACATTTTTAATAACTTGACTCTATTGTTTAAAAGCTAGGACCAGATTGGAATTTATATACGTGTTATTTTGTGGAATTTCTATTCAACAAGGACAGCAGTTCATCTCAACATGTCTCCTGACCAGGGGTCCGTTGATTGAAATGACAATCTTTGTCAAGCTCCTGACTCATTTCTGTGAAATGTAATTTACTCCTGATCAAATTTTTAAAACAAGGGAAAAGTTACAAGTATTCACATTTCACACTGCTGTTGAAATCTTGTATTTGAAGATTTGTATTTGAACAATATTTTACGTTGAACTTCATGTAGAAAGACATCTTTGACCGGAGGTCTGAAAAATGTGCTAACATTAAATCTGTGGTTAAAGAACAAGATCATTTAAAATGTGTGTGAGACTCCTGGTAAAAATGAAACTTCTGTCATGTCATTGTCTGCCAAGATACAGACAGAGAAGGATCAACATTGTGGAAAATATGGGAAATCTGAGAGACTGGGGGGAGACAGGAGGATGCTGTCATAGAGACAAATACTGTAAAACAAAGACACAAACCTGCAAATGAAGAGTGCAGCAGCAATGCTGGTGGATACTGACATCTTTTAGCTGGCACACAGACATGCCAAGTTGTAGGATTTACCCTGAAGCCCTTGGGTTTACTGCTGAAAAGACTTTTGGCTTGAGGGGCCCTGTGGCTGGCTGCAGACATGGTCCCATTGTCTTAGTTCCTGGAGAGGGGAAATGCTGGAAGAACTCGAAGAAAACAAGAAGAAGACAAATAGGAGAAGGAAGCAGAGGAGGCCAGAGGGAGAACAGCAAGTGATTCCAGGGAGTCGAGCCAACAAAGAGGAGGAGAGCCACATGCTGTCGTACTCCTATAACATTAAAGGAATTTACACGCATATATTTTTCAGCCACATTTAATAATATCACCAGTTACTATTATGTGCAAATATTTCTAGTACATTAGTTATGAACCATATAATAAATGTAAAAAACCCTCCTAAACTGATAGCAATCTGAGCATTGTATGGAACAACATTGCATCTTAGAAACAAATTTGTCTGAACTAGATAGACATTATAGCATTTATGAAAATAAACATGAAGGATTTATGAGATGTTTGTTCTGAGGAAAATATTTCATCCAGAAATTAATATGTGAATTGTTTTGTTTATTTAAATAACTGTGTTGATTATTTAATGTGTTTAGTCTTCACTAAGTCAGAGTAATTAGTGAACAGTTTGCATTATGCCTCTGCTCATGGTGCATTTGCTCTACTCTCTGATTCACCCAATGCCCCTATAATGTTTTATATTCATGAATAAAGTAAAAAAAAATGAGTTGACTCACAGGTGTTCATTGGTTAGAATTGGATCGATAAACAGTTCTCACTAAATTACTTCATCCAGTTCTCCCTCAGAATATCCACACATTTCTTTGAGGTTGGGTCAGATTCTGGTCTTTACCCCATCTCACAATAACATGATTTTGTCCTGACTCACCCTTCCAACAGAGTGGAACTAGTGCAGACTGACGTTGACTTGGTTGAGAACTGAGGGTAAAATCTATTTTTAAAAAATCATATAGCTCCAGCTTTAGCTGTGTGACATCCCTCTCTCTTAAACAGAGCTCCTCAAGGGTTTGTGCTCAGTTCTTTACAGGAACAGTAATAATCTTGTGGGAATAATAAAACAAATTGTGCAGCAGAGGGGGAACAGTTTGTGAGATGCTGTGGAGGCAGCAACATATCTCAGGAGTTCAAAATCATTAAAAGCTGAATCAAGGACATTGATAAAGTATCTTTTACTCTCTGGACAAATGCACTAAAATTTACACCAGAAAAACAAGCGCTTGTTCCTAAAATTCTGGTATTTCCAATATGTAGGAAAAAACTGGGTAAGAATAATAACTGCCATTTCCTTATACAAGCATACATGTATAAAACCAGAAAATGTAAAACAAAATGAAGAACTTTGTTGCATAGGAAAAAACATTTTTAGTAAGCTGTATAATTTATTCAGAGTGGATATAGCTTATCTTTATGCTTCTTGTTTCCTCCTCTTTTTGGTTTACAACGGCACAATATTTTCAATTTCTGCAGCCTTGTGCAATATTCTTCCAAACACTCTGTTGTCAACAGCTATAGCAGCAGTGCAGAGCTCATAGGTGTGTACCGACCAGAAGCTGACTATGAATGAGAACTCATCTGCTGGGGCTGAGGAAAGCACATGGTCAAGTGGTCAACAAATGAAAATAGAAAATTGCTACCACTTGTTGAACCGCTTCAAGTAGATGCAGGGGATGGAGGTGGTCAGGTCATGATGGATGCCCCGTGTCCCCATTGTTGTTGATATGATAAAAAAATTCCAGGGGCGACCCCTCCCCTCGTCCTCCATTCTCCACCATAATAGACAAACAGATGTGCGCGGGTCGCCTGCAAGCGTGGAAAATTGCCTCTGCAAAATTGCCTTCGGAATGAGAAATTCTGTTTTTTTGTTGGATGAGTCCAATGAGTTGTTTTTTTTTCTTTTTTTAGTCAATTGTTAATATTTTCCTTCAAAATAACAGGACTTTTAACTTGTTTTTAAGTAAACCAAACAGGGTGTGTGGTTGTTGTATTACTAGTGAGCCAACATTACCTAAATGTAACAGGATAGAAAGGATACAAACCCCTCAAAATCCATTTTACTCATGTCAGTGTTGGTAAGAAAAATAAGATGATTATTATTATTGTTATTAACAATAATACATTTCATTTTATAGAGCTTTTCCCAGTAGCCAAAGAGGCTTTCCAGGAGTACAATATAAAAGGAAACAATGATGCATAACAGAAAAACACACAAAAAAGGGCAGATTATACATTAAAAGTAGCTTTAAAGAGGCAGTTTTGAAGTTGTTTATTGGAGCAGGTACAGAATGGTTGGGGCAGTGAGTTCCAGAGGGTGGAGGTGGAGATGGAAAAGGCTCAGTCTCCCAAGGTTACAGTTTGGTCCTGCAGGGACTTTATAAATCACAGCTGTACCTAAAAGTTTTTTGCACAAGGTCGCATCAAGTTCTGCCCTCAACACGCCCCCTTTCAACCTTAAATGGTCGACACATAGCACCTCGCGAATGTCAGTGTTTGTTTAAATGAGCCAGCTGGTCAATTTTCTTTCAAAATCAAGAGGGGAAAAGAGGGAAATCAATGAGTAGAGAGTTGAAATAAAGTTTATAAACCACCAACGGCATTTTAAGAGCTAAGATCCACAGTTGAAGTTGTTGTTGTACGTTGCTGTGAGCGATATCAGTGTGCATCCTCTGTGCATAAAACAGGGTTAGGAGCCAGTGCCTATGTGCCTCTGTCCCCTACAGGTTATAGTGGAGTAGTGCATCAGCACATCAGACCCTAGTAGTTAAAATTCCACCGATTAATTTTAAGAGCTCATGATCTCACACAGAGTAGAGAAATCTGGTTATATTAACATTGCCATCCGGGACTCCTAGCATTATTGTGCTTAACACTAGCTGTGATGTCATAGACCTATGGACAACTTTACAAAATCATGTTGTGCCTAAAAGTGGATTCAGAGGGTTGGCTAACTGTTGATTATTCCAATCATATATCTGTCTGTTCATTTGCGCTGGCAGGAGCCAGTTGCCAGGAAAACCGACACAGTGATGGTGAGGTTCTGGTGGGTCAGTGTCTCCAAAACTGGACCAGGTTCAGCACATAGATTGAATGCTCTAAATTGGCTTATAAGCCAGTCATCATCTTGGGCCAGAAGATATGGGTGATCCCTGAAAACGCATTCCCCTCCTGATGCTCCCATTTTCAACATCTTCCAACAGCGCCAATGCATACACGGCTCAGCATTATGCATAGATGTCACTTTGAGCACATTCATGATCCTAGTATGGCCCAACATGAAAAAGAGTTTGACATCCCGGTCTAAGAGAATAATGATGCAGTGAGGCTTCAATTCCCCACCGCACCATATATGGCAGATGTTTAGTGTACTATGGAGAAAGCTGACTTTGTTGTTTTTCCTACATCCAGTGGGTGGCGCAGTGGGTGCTACCATTGATAGTAGCCACACAGGCACACCCACTAGAAGGAAACAAACACACCCAGTATAACACTTTAATTCTGTTAGCTGAGAGGTTTCCAGGTGACTGTGCCAAAAGGCAGTTCCAAATGCAATCAGAGAATGTTTTGCAAGCGAACAAAGTCCGAGCAGAGACTAAGTCTGAGCATGAGGAGAAGTTTTGAGTACAAGCGTTACAAGTGTTGAGAAAAAAGACATAAAGACCTACTTTCAAAATATAAACGTAAGCAAAAGTATTAAAAGTTCTGAGAACAAAAGACATCAAATCCTGCTTTCAAACTGAAAATGTGTGCTCTTGGATTATGGCAGAAAAATTCCTCCAGTGAAGCAATAATCATCAAAATGACAAGAATTAAAGGTTTGAAATACTTCAGTCTGTGCAATGACTCTAAAGCAGTGGTTCTTAACCTGGGTTCGGTCGAACCCCAGGGGTTCAATGAGTCGGTCTCAGGGGTTCGGCTGAGCCTCTGCAGCGGAGATAAAGACACACTTGTGTAACGTCGTGATGACGCCCCGCTTTGCCATCACTTGCTGCAGAGGATCACGTTACATTGTTTAGCCAATCAGAGCTGCGGAGGAGCCCTGATTGAAGGAGCTCCACTCTCAGCAGGGATTTGAACTTGTATCTTTAATTACTTCAGCAAAACTCAGGTTTACCAAATTCTGTAGCTTTCGGTGTACTTCTAAATCTGGGGTTCGGGGTTGCTACTGCCTCTAGTGGTGTGGGGGTGGTAACACAACTAATAATTACTAAATCAGAATACCGCAAAGTCTATTATTTATTATTAATTTTTCATTCTCTTAAGAATGTAGAGCTAATTAAATGATCTAAACAAAACCTTAAAGTGGTTCCAGTTTCTCTCGATGGCCAACCTGTTAAAACTGTGGCAAATTTTAAATACCTTGAGTCGTTCCTGGACAGTCAGCTCAGCTTTGCTGAAAACACTGATTATATTTTGAACAACTGTTCTCAGAGACTCTACCTTTTAAGAAGACTTGGTGATCTTGGGGTGACCCAACTAGAGCCTAGTTGGGTCACCCCTATGTCTTGAATTTGGGGGGAAAAAAAAAATCATATTTTATTTATCACTACAGAAGGGTTCAGTGAATGCGCATATGAAACTGGTGGGTTCGGCTCAAAAAAGGTTAAGAACCACTGCTCTAAAGTATTACTTTCCAAAATCAATGACAAAAACAAACTTTTTTGTGGTATTCAATTTCTTTTAATTGCACCTGTACAGAGAAAAAAAGTGTTCACTCTATCAGTCAGGGCAGTAACTAAAAAAAATATTATTCCACTGGTTCTGAAAAATGTTGACATAAAAAGAAATGAGTCCTCCTTGCCCTCTAATAAATGTAAGCTTGAGCATTGTGGAGTGGGACATACAGCAGGTCACGGCAACCCAGTGGGTCTCAGTGCATCGGCCTCCTTAGGATAGATATTGATGATAGTTGGAAGAACACTTTACCAAATGAGCCTCAGCAATGAGCTGGAAAATGAACAATATTTTTAGAGTAAGCCCAGAGTGGTAGGGCAGGATTCAGCGCACAGAGGACAAGAAGACATCTGCATGTGGATGTGTAAGCAAGGAAGCAGCCTATGCATGACTTCCAGGCAGTAATGTCTGAACAGTTTGATCATCTTTTGATGTGCATGTCTTTATCAGCTGAACCTGGTTGAGTAACCAATCATTTGTTAGGGTTTGCAAAAGGCTAATGAAGCCAAAGCAACCGGCATATTTAATTTTTCATTTATTCTGATACAGAATATTCTTCATCTGAAAACTCTAATCTTTTACTTTTTTACAGAACAATAAAACCTCTCACCTGAATTTTTAAGGATATTTTGTTTTATACAGGCAGGCTTGATGAACAGATAAACTCAATGGATCATTGTTCTGGACGGAAGTAGTCATGGTGTTGGATCCTAAAGAATGAACAGAAAATTGGTAAACTCTGGACCTGTTCCTGTTACCGTATGGATAGGCCAGGGTGAAGCCTAATCCTCTAAAGAATAATGCCCATCAAGCTTGGCATGTATTTAGTCTCTTGACTTACGTGAGGTACTCTAAGGTTGTTACGTTTCTTTAAAGAATGCAGACATTACCACAAACAGAAAAGCTGCTGGATCCAACAAAGGCCCAGCACAGCGAGTTTAGACTGGAGATAATGGCTGATGGAGAACTAAACACCAGACAATGTCCTGTATTAGAAAAAAACATATTTACACAAAAAGTAAGCAATGATGCTTTTAAATAAAAAATATATATTTTAAGGAATCACAGATAAGAATCATATGACTATATCATGTACAATTAATTCCTGCAATTCATGAGGCGTCAAGCCTGGTTGAAAAGATCTGCTTTCAGAAGAGATTTAAAAACAGAGAAGCCTGTCTAATTTCAGAGGGCAGATCATTACACAATTTGGGAGCTGCTACAGGAAAAGCTGAAGTCAAAATGTAAAAGCAGCCAAAGACCAAAGAATAGAGTTGCACTATTCCTCAACAACACCTTCAAAGATTACAGGAACATCTTATAACTTTTAAACTGCAAAATGTTGAGTAAAAATTTCAAACCTACATCTTTAACATTCAGCTTTGTGCATCTTTTTCCACTCAACATACTTGTGTACTCCTTTCTTCTGTTCTTTTTGGAGGTTGTTTTTTTTGTGCTTGTGTTCGATAAGTTTTGCCAAACATTTTTATTTCTCTGGGTTCATTATTTTTACAAAGGGGTTGCATATTAATTATTTCCTGTGTGTTTAGTTTCTTAGCTGATCCTTATGTTCTGTTTCTTGTGCTCTTGAATTGATTTCTCTCAGACTGTTGCCAGGTTTTTTCCTTTTTGGCCCTAATTCATCCAAATAAAGCATTAAAGCCTTACAGATACCATGCATAGCTAGAAGCCCATGACAGTGTTTTGTAAGATTCCATTGCAGATTGTAAACTCCAGATAAATGTCAGTAGAATTGACAATTGTTTATTTATTTTTTTATTTTTCGATTCAATTTTGAGCAGAACCATTTACGACATTAACTATAAGCAATATGCAGTTGTTATTCATATAAAACTCTTCTCATACATTTATGTTTAGTTTATTACATCCTTCATGTCACATGTCAGCATTGTGCATTCATATGACTTTATTTGTGCCTTTTCCTTGGTGTATTATTCTCACTTTTCAGTAGTAGCACCTGCTGTTCAAGATAAATAATGTAGTGGGAGGAAAAGATAAGAATAAATGAAACTGCTTTGATGATGAATTTGGAACATGTTTCTCCAACCCTCCATAAGTGTACATTTTCCTAAAAACAGTTTTTTTTTACCTTTCAAAAATGTACGTCTATATGATCTTTAGTTTGGGAACATCATGTAAAAGTTCTGCTTGTCACATCAATTTATGCAGAGCCAATATCTCCCACTTTCTTTAACTCAGAGAAGTTATGATCCGCATCATGAAAACTATTGTTTTCACTCTGCTTGCCACAGCCAAGTCCTCCTCAGTGGAGAGAGGAGAAACATTCCCTGTAAGAGCTGCCCTCCTCCTGCTTTTTTCCTCTTTCCATCTTCCGCTTTCTCGCACACTCGCCTCCAATCCACCATTATTAGTGTCTCCAATACTCCAGAGGGCAAACAAACTTTTAAAAAATTCCCCATAACCCGCCAAGCATGGCCCATTTTCCTCTCCATGCAATTAACTGCACCAACATTTACAATAATATGATTACAGACACTTTGAAAAAGTCATGGGGGGAACGTAGGGCATATTAGGTATCAGCAAGGGGTTGATCATTATGGTTGCATTTCCTGGAGACTCACATTTTCTTTTCCACACTGTAGTGAGAACCACTAAATTCTACCCAGGCAGTAAAAACCAATGCACTGGAACCATGATAACAAACACAGGCAACCACTTTCTTTCTCATCACTATCTTTTTTTTTCTTCCATTATTTTGTGGCCTATTTTTCCTTTTTTTTTTCTTCCTCTGTACCCAGCCGTGCATTCTGTCCCTGATACAACCCTTTAATTAATTAAGTCTTTCATGGCCATATAATTAGGAACATTAGCAAGTCATAAACTTGCCACAAGTCTTAAAATAATGTGCTGGCCCTCTGCAATTTGTTTGTAATTCCTTTTTCATGATACAACAGCCCCATAGGGCCCCATAGATCCTCCAAGAGTCCCCACTATGCCCTGCTTGCAGCCATGACAGGCTGGATAAGACGGGGGCTTGTTGAGGGCCACTCTAATCCAGCCTGAGAGGGGGATCAAATGTTACCCAGGCTGGCTGAAATTCCTGCTGCTGCTATTACAAGAGTACTTAGGTGTTTTACCACCTTGCAGGTTCAGCTTGGTTTGTATGGTTTCTGTTTCAGCCACCAGACGTACTATCTGTAGAACAGAGAAAAAAGTGCTAGATCAACAGTCTTTGGAAGAGAACAAATAAATGCTTTTATTCAAGGGAGGAGGTGGGGCTACACCGAAAGACAACCACCCTGTCAGTGGTATGTTCAAATCTCACAACTATTTTATGACTTGTAACAGTCTGTAAACAGTCAAAGATGATTATCTGGAGAGGAAAACTGCCTCCCTGCAGCATGATGCCCTATAGAATTTGTGAATATCAATCAAATCAATCAATCAATCAATCAAATTTTATTTGTGTAGCACATTTCAACAGCAAGGCATTTCAACATATTTTACATAATTAAAAAAAACACAAAAAAACCAAAGGAAAAGTCAAAGATATACTAAAGAAGAGATATTTAATTTAGTATAATAATAACAATACAACAAATTACATCAGGTTACAAAACAATATTTTTGTTGTCTATGTTTTTTCAACTAAATTATGACTATTTTGCACCATTGAATCCAAAAATGACATCCATTTTTCGCAATCAGGTCAGGTTTTTATTCTAATTTGAGTTAGAGAAATCTGATCTCCTGACTAAATTGGTAACATTTCTTCATGACATTATCAGTTAATTTCCGTTAATATTTCTCATCCAAAAAAAGTTTTAGGAGAAAAAGATTGTTTTCTAACCAAGTGTACTACCGCATTTTCCGCACTATGAGGCGCACCTAAAAACCTTCAATTTCCTCAAAAGTCGACAGTGCGCCTTATAATCCGGTGCGCCTTATATATGGACCAATATTGAACCACAACAGGTCTAGCAACTACGGTAAGCAGCCGTCGACTTCATTTTCGCCCGTAGAAGAAGAAATGCACGGTGCATGCTGGGATAGTTGTCAGAACGCTGGTTTGTAATCTATTAATAAAGTTTGACTGACCTATATACCTACTGACCATCTAGAATCAGGTCGTCTGCAGGTCATTTAGCACCACGTTCTCCACAAACATGCTGTGTGCGAACCGAGAAGGGTGACCATCGTTCGGCCACGCCCCGGCCCAGTTGCAGAAGGCTCTCCTCGCTGACCGGAGTAGGACTGTTTTATTGACATTCTCTTTAGTGCAGCCCCATCTAGTGGATGCATAATTTAACTCCAGCATCTACTGCAGCGTCTATTCTATGCGCCTTATAATCCGGTGCGCCTTATAGTGCGGAAAATACGGTAATTAAATGTTACAAACTTGGATTTCAGCAAATTGAATAATAAATACTGATAAGGGTAAGAACATTACATGTGAATTGAACATTACATCTTCATTGTGTAAAATTCTTCATCTCTTTTCTGTCCTGATGGAATCTCTCCTCCTGCTCATCACTCATTGATCCAGATTCTCAAGAAACTGATCCATATGTGAGAACAAGTCATGAATTTTGATGCTTATGTTGCTCCATGAGCATCATGAGCAGTTCAGAAACCAATGTGATTTTTGGATTCAGCTCATCAAAATGACCCTAAAACTGTTGAAGAATCTCAGACCATTTTTTTGGTTGTTGACCAGTGTAATGTAATAGCTGCAGCACTAATGCAGGTTTAGCCAGAGAAAAAAGCCTAATAAAGAGTATTATTGCTTCATTGTAAATCTTAGCTATAATTTTATTGAATGATAAACGGGTTTCTTCAAAATTATTATTTAATTCACCTTCTAAAAAAAATCAATGTTTCTGGTTTTAGACCAAGGACAGGAAACAAATCAAATAAATTGTTGTTGGCAATCTTCTGATCTCAAAAATTGAGAAGGGCTGACTGTGGCTCAGTGGGTAGAGTCGTCTTAGAAACTGAAGCTTGCCAGTTTGGTTACAGCTTCCTCCTGCTGGAATTGTGATTGGGTGATTGTGACTGTGGTGTAAATGCCTTCTGTGGTCAGTACTATTTAAATTCAGTCCTTTTATCATTTATAAGATGTAAATTAAATGTGTAAAAATTTGAACAAAAACAATGTCTTCAAAATTAGAAAGTAAAGTTTTATGAGACAGATTGGTCTAACCACAGGCTTTGAGAGAGGTTTTAAATTTTGGGTTGAACTTTAGGAGATGCAGGGAGGTGCATCTGAACAATCTCAATCCCATTGTGGACAAGATGAAACTTAACAGAAGAAGAAGATTGGAAAGCTCAAAGTGGATTGCAATGGTGGTGCATTTCAGAGATTAATATTCATGGACTGTGTCCTCTTATTCTTGCAGAGTTGTGGGGGCCTGGGAGCTGGTTTGATCCCTAACTCCAGTGGTCAGTGGTTGAGAGGTGGGGTGAACCCTGGACAGGTCACCAGGCCATTCATTACAAGACCAGAGATGAACAAAGTCTACAGAAAAAAAAATCTATATATAAAAAGATAAATCACAAGATTTAGGAACAGGAGCAGTGAAGACACTGGGCTGGTGAGGTGATAATTTGAATTTTCCTACAAGTTCAGATGTTTTAGTGACAGTGGGGAGCTGAATAATGGTTAATAAAGAACAGAGGAGACAGGTGGAAATGGAGAACCATTATCTGTGTAAGGTAGGAGAGGGGCAGATGGTGAGGATTTAAGAGTTTGACTTTGAAAAATGACATATCACACAGAGAAACACTAGTTAGAAATATTATTAGGTGGTCATGACATCATGGTAACAACTGCAAATAAGGCTCAAATTACAAGTAGCATAGAACAGAGCACATGAGAACAACTGTTTATCGTTTAAAGCTCAAATAAATTAATAATATTATTCAATGATATTGTTAATCTAATATGACCTCTTTTTTTCAGTAATAAGTAATCTAACGTGTTACTATTTCCAATCCAGCAATAAAATTAAAGTTACTTACCCAAGCCACTGTGCATCACTTTTTTTTTGCTATTTTCAACCATATAAGTTCCAAAGGGCACAATGCAACACACTCTCATACACACCAGCTTATATGCCTACATAGTCTACTCTTCTATAAATTACACTAAATAATAAAGACAGGAAAGCAACCTCTGATCCATGGGAGGAGGACGGAGATTCCCAGGCTCAGATGGTTTATCTGAGACATCCTGAGGAGGAAAACGTGAACCAACAAAGTTTGTTTCATTTCTACTCTTTTTGGCAAGCATTTCGACTAGATTTAACTAACGCTTCTGAAGGGTTAACGCAATGCTCAGGAAGAGTGCAGCAGATGTCACTGTGAAGTAATGAAGATGTCCATTCAGTTCTTCAGTTTTTGAAACCACACACACAAAAAAAAAAAAAAATAATAAATACTTGCAAAAGCCATGCGGACCAAGCAAAGGATAAAAAGCTCAGGCAATATCTGCTAAACACCTTAGGGCTGCAGGAAGGTTAAAAGTCTGACTTCATATTTAGCTGGCTTCACATAATCACATTTAGCTTGCAAAAAGAGCACCAAGCCACCAAGTAAGCAAAAGTAAACCGTCCAATAACATTTAGGTTTAGGATGTATGTGACCACCCCCACAGACTCCCAGATAGGAGCTACATACAGGATGCTTTGAAAAAAAGGCAACAAATTCAAACTGGAAGACACTACAGTCTCACCTGCATCATCCAGTCGCTGCATCATGCACTCCTACCGCGTAGCCTATTAGCATTGGATCACACCTCCTCTTAGCCAATCATTAAACAAACCTCCCTTTAAAAGGCCCTCCACTCTTCCCTCCATCTGCTCATCAGCCCAGCTTCAACCCACCTCCACCCTTGTTCTCTTGGCTCCTTCAGGCTTCCATCCTCTCTTCAGCCTCCACCACCAGTGTCCGGGCCCTGAAGGGAGGACATCTTTGATCCCCATTCTAAGTTGCTCATCCAAGCTTATTACAATTCACAGCGCCATCTTTTGCTGAGATCTGGGCACCAAAATCTGAATTTATTCACGTCAAATAAAACTTTGTAATCATAGATTTTTCTTTGAGTCTCTCCACGTTGAAATATATTGTAAGCCTGTCAATTGTAAATCTTTTTCTTTTTTTTCTGTCAACTCTTGTATTATGAAATCAACTTATAGCAGCTGCATAGAATCTTTTAATACCACCCAGAGGTAAAATAAAAGTCTTCCAACCTATCACATTACCTACCTTCAAAATTAACTACATCAAATTTGAAGAAACATTTGGAGTTGCAGCATCGCACAGCACAAAGTGACAGCAAACCCCACCAGGTGGTCCGAAGCTGAAGGCTGCAAATAAAATGCTAAAAGTAAGGCGATGGTTGCAACGGTGAGAGAAATTTGTCCTGTAATCGTGGGTTGTTGGTTCAAGCCCCAAAAACTGTTTGTCTCTGTTGTGTCCGTAGGCAAAACGCTTCAGCCTTTACCTGAAGATAGTCAGAAACACCCCTGGTTCCAGTGTGTAGCTGCGTCGCTACCAATTAGAGTGTGAATGAGAATTTCATTGTAAGATGTCTTTGCGTGTCCAGAAAAGCACAGACATGTCTGATATAATTTAAAGAACCCACAGGAGAAGAGGAGCTTCAGATTAACTCTCTATAATGTCAGGAGAAAGTTTTTTTTAACTACCTAGTGTGGATTTAAAAGAAAATTTACCTGCAGTTCAATTTTGTTTGACTCTAAGGTTTGTTTTTATCTTAAATATCCCAAGCAAAAACTTTGCACAAATAAACAAATGAATTCAACTGAAAAAAACCCAATCAAGTTATTTTTTTGCCCCTCATGCAGGTTTCATATGTGTGTTCTGTGCTCATAAATGAGAAAGGGAGAGTCCTTTCAGTTCTTTTGTCCATGCTAGTCCACACAGAGGTTAACAGCATTGATGCCTGGGTGATTCCAGCTCAAGCACTCTCATCAGCAGCCTTATTCTCTCTGCCGGCTGCACCCTGACCTCCCAATAACCATACAGCATTGTTTCTATTTACTACTTGCCGGAGGTGGGGGGGGAGGGGGGGGCAGAACAGGAGAAAGAGTGTGGTACAAAAAAAGATAGTTGTGGCTGCTATTGATTGGCTTCCACATGTATTGAAACCAGATATTGATTTTCTTTTTTTTTTCCAAATGGGAAAAAGTGCATTGTCCAACTGAAGGAGATTTCTGTGGGGATTTGGGGAAAGAGAAGTTGAAATGAGCATCCGGTGCTTCGTTGTCTCCTGTGGATTGTGTATGGGGCTGTGGTAATTGAATTGAGCGAATAGGACCCTTCTTCGATGTGTGCTCTTCCAAGAGTTTCAAGCTTTTCAATGGATATCTGTAATATTTCAGTTGAGGTGAATTTAAGAAGCTTAGAAGTTTTGGGAGATGCATTTAGAGTCCGAGTTGTTGTCGGACTTTGACTAAATTGGCTAGAATGTTTGTGATATTTTGCACAGGTGAGATGGGCTGATCAGCAGCATTGGATGTGAAATGGGAAAACATTTGAAGTCAGAAGGAGTCATTTGGGGCAGAACACAAAAGCAGAGATAAAAAGAGATTTTGTATATTTTAGTTCCTCTCTGCATTTGAATTTTTTTCATAAACAATTAAAGTACACAAAATAAATGCTGAAATTTCTCTCACTAAACTTTGACAATATGGGAAAATGCAATAAATTCACAAAGACAATTTTCAATAATCTTTGATTCTGGGAGAATTTCAGCAGCTGGGCTCAGTTTGTCCAACATTGTTTTAGAGGGATTTAAGCAACATCCAACATTTTGACAGGTTCAAATCTCTTCATTTGTTTTTAGTCATTCCTTTTGCTAGAGAAAACACTAAGGTGTTGAACCTTAGTGTTTGTAGAACAAAAAAACCTATTCATCTTAGTGCTATAGATGCTCAGAAATCTTTTTGGATACAAATCTAAACGTAGACGTATACATGTACAAACCTTCCACTCTCGCCAAAACTCTTTTGCAGGAGGCAGTGCCACTAATATTCATCACATTCATCACCCATCACAGGACACCTATGATACATATTTTAGAAGGAATTTCACTACAAAAATCAAAATATTTCTTATACCTGTTACATATATCTATAACTTTAAATTGCACATTTCTTAGAACATGAGTATGCTGTTTTCAGCTGTGCATTATTAGTGTCTCCTAGCCAAAAGTGGGTCTATCCTATTGTTTTTTTGTATGTTTTTTCCTCTATTATAGTATTATTCTTGTCTGCTAAAATTTGGAAACTATACCCTGATACTTTTTATGACTTTTATTATGTGTATGGGTTGAATTCTCATTCAAATCTCATTGACAAAAGTAGCTAGTATATGGAGCCCCCAGTGGGACATGGGAACAGCTTTTCTTTTGCATCACCTCGCAAAAGTATTGTGTTGCATTTTGCACAAAAGTTAATGCATTTGTATCCTAAAGACAAATATATGAATCTTCAGATATCTCACTAACGAGATATTAACAAACAGGGAAAGACCTTACAAAGGCCTCATATTGTAGCAGAAAGAGTTTTGGTATTCATTAGCAAGACCGTCTTGTCCTTCTATAAGTTTAAGACATTATTTTGGTTAGAATTTTTTTTTCACTAGAGGACGACAACGTTTGCATTTGCCGAAACCAAACTGAACTAAAATCCTAAAACACAAAAATAATTCTAAATGAAACTATTTATCTTTATTTTAGAAAATCACATTGATGTTCTTTTTCTTCAAGTCAATTCAACAGATCGTTGTTGCAATACTTGTCAGGCATATCACTGTCCTCTTCAGAAGCAGCACCCATAACAGCAGAAGTTGTAATTTATTGTATGTATAAAATTCTTATCATCCTTGTTAAAAATAAAGGGTAAAATCTGCTAATGTTAGCGGTCACTACAAATCTGAAGCACACAAGTAAATTGTTCTACAAGTTTCAAAAATGCCGTGCGTGAGACACTTCCACCTGTCAGTTTGGCCGACTGGCACCGAGCAGAACCAATTGATCCACTTCTGCTTCTGATCAACTGGTCAAACACGCAACCTTTCAATCTCACAAAAAGAACTGTCCAGTTCTTCCTCTTAAGTCTGTATTATGTCTCACCCTGCCTTGATATAAACCATTTTATCTTACTTCTGTTTTTATTTTTGGTTGTAATATTCCAAGTTGAACCTCCACCTGAGTGTTGAGGCTTCATAATCCTCTTGAATGGTTTCTTACTTGATTACTTCATGATTTGCTCCACCCAGCTTCCTTTAGCTTCTACCAGCTACGTAAAATGTTGCAGGTGGAGAAAATCATCCACCCAACTTTAAGACTGACTGATGTGTTTCAGCATTGGCATTTTGTGATTGAGCTTGCTCTGCTGGTGGGGAGCTTAGAGGAGCTTGGCAGGGGTAGGATGGATGGGGATGGGAATTTAATGCAGTAAAATGCATCATACTGGCCAAACCTTTCAGGACACAGAGCTGTCCTCCAAATTCTCAACTCAGTCAACATATGAAAAGCCTCGGCACTGGCTTGCTGGCATGCTAGGGGAAGTGGTAAAGAAGGGGGAGAGGCTGCGCCATGGGTGTACTTGCTGGGGAGCCTGTTGATAACTGCTGGCAGTTCTAGTTTGTTTTAATTTTAAAAAATAATTAATAGAAATGTTAGTCTTTAAATAAAATTATGCAAATAACTAATTTAATGTTTTACATGATTGTCACAACTTAAATAAAATTTTGTTTGTACTTAGGTTTTAAATACAACTTCAACATGTCATGAACCTCTTACAATGTGTTCACTTTAATTTAAAGCTCCTAAGCTATTTTTTTTTATAATCAGAGATTGTATTTCACTTGAATCTACATGCATCTCTTCAGATGCCTTTAGTTTCTTTCCACTTTTTCTCCTGCTCTTCCATCCAACCCAGCTGACATAACTGCCATAATAAACCCAGTTTTGTGCTTATTTCATAGAGTTTTCTTAGAGATTGCAATAAGAACAGTTACAGCCTGCTTCTTATTCTGTCCATGTCAGACTGTTCTCCCATTCTGTTTGCAATTAAGACCAAATTTAGACCACCGACGCCTGAAGGCAGGTGGGTGTTCATACATGAAAACTGTTGCCTAGTAACTGGAATTGAGAGGTGGGGGTCAGAAAGATGCACCTGAGCTGTAGGGGGCAGTCTAGGGAGGAACTGTGTTTTTTTTATATCGTGTCTCTCTTTGTGTTATTACTTATGTTTAACAATGTTTATCTGTACTTGTAATGGCCATTTATGAACAGCAACATATAGGCAAACTTGTCATTTCAGCTTGTTTTGTTTTTGTATGGGCTCAACATGCAGAGCAGCAGTCCTGCATGTTTTAGGTTTTCCTACAACATGCAGTTCTGGTGTTTCTCTGAGAAACACTGCTCTAAAACATAACTCAGGTTTCAGACTATTAGTGCACTTTTTTCTGCACCTGTTTGACACTAATTTTTGTCATTGGTATTTGCACACTGGTTCTGTTTGGACTCTTCGTAGACTTTCACAGACAGATTTTTGAGACGTCACTGACTGAAGGAACACAAACGGACACAATGATACTTCCAGTCAAAAGGTGGTGCAAAACACCCAGCAGACAAAGAAAACAACAGCTCAGAAGGTGTGCAGATCAAGAAGAACACCAACAATTCTTGCTTTTTAGAAATGTGGTGTGGCAGGGGGAGCTATTGTTTTCTTGTACTTTTGTCTCATAAGGAACCATAAGGAAATCCAACTCAATTTATTATGAGGAAATAATTAATTTGTATTCTGTTTAACTTTTCTTGTGTGGAACTAAAACAGTCTCAATATTCACAAATGCACAAGATTCACACATGCACACATTTGTGAATCTGATTGTGTGCATTCGTGAATACAGAGACTGTTTTAGTTCCATAAAATCTTCATATTTTCTAAGGTCATGTTCAACATGATTAAAGTCGATACGATTTATACTGGTCTCCATGATGTTACAGAACTTCAGGAGGGAAGGCTTTAAATTACTCTTTAATATATGTGAGCAAAAGGCAAGGAGCTCAGCGCTGTTAGCAACTGGTATGATACACGGCAGGACGAGACACGACAAATGACAGCTATGACACAACAGGGACTCGATGGGGGGGAAACAGACACAGGTGAGATAAAATATACATAGGAGTAATCAAGGGAACCAGAGACAGCTGGAGACAATCAAGGGGAAGATGTGACAACACAGAGACTCAATTAACTAGAAACATACACAAAAAAACAAATCCTTACACCAACGCTCAGCGGGCCACAACATGGAAACTGCTGACTCACCAGTGTGACTTTCCACAGTAAAGCAGGGTACCGATATAGAAAGAAGTACCTGCTCAGAAACTGACATTTTGAAGCTCAGTAAGTTTAAACTTGTGCTTCCCCAGTTGTTTTTGGAAATATATTGCTGTGATAAACTATATGGTCATCCCACCATGGAAGCAGAACTATTTGAATAGACATGTAAATACTCATTTGACATGTAATAGCCATTAAAGTCTGTGATGGACTGGTGACCTGTCCAGGGTGAACCCACCTCTCACCTGTTGGGCACTGGAGATGGGCACCAGCACCCTCACCACCCCACTATGGACCAGGATGTATGGTGGATGGATGGATGGCCACTAAAGTCTTAGTAAATCTTGCAGTGTTTTTCAGAGCCGGCAAATCTTAAGAAATCTTCAACATTTCCTTTACTGTTGCTACTCACTCAGTCTGTGCATGTGTATATGCATGTTTGTGTGTGTGTGTGTGTGTGTGTGTGTGTACCACTTTCCAAACCACCTACCCTGTTGCTTTGACTTGATTTTTGACCCAGGTGGACAAAAGTTTGCACACCACTCTTTTAAACACTGTTTTTGTTTGTACTCTCAGAGATGTTGAGCTAAGATAGTAAAGTTAAAAGGGGCAACCAGAACATCTAAAGTTATAATTGAATGCACAGCAATTCATTAACTTTATGGGATGCTGGGGGAAGGGAGGGCATGTGGATAGATTTGTGGCACCAACCTCATGTGCTCAGAAAGACTCTGAACCCCTCAGTGACCATGGTGGGCAAATGCCTGATCATGGCTTTAACCCTTGTGCGTGCAACGACTGAGGCAAACATACGAGGACTAAGGAAAATGATACAAGTGATATGGGTGTGGGGTCAGTTGGACCCCATTTGTAAACACAAGTGTTTAGAACGAAATGCAAACTTGAAAGTCAATTATGAAAAAAAAAAAAAAAAACCCTGACCCTTTCTGTGTTTTGGATTGTCATATGCATACCACTGAAGGACTTTGGCCAGAACTATCTATAAATACTAGCTAAACAAACAGATCTTAACTATGTCACATGCTGCATCTTTGCAGACATCAACAGTCTTAAGTCTTTTTTTTTCTGTACAACAAACATGCTGATGTCTTACATTCTCTCAATACAAAACAAAATGCAAGAAATAAGTAATTCCAGTGACCCTGATCACCTATAGGCACAACAATTGGTACACCATTTACAGACAAATACTATTCCACAATCGACATCATCTTCCATATTTGCATGTGCTTTGATGCTGAGAGTAGCAAATTGACTGAGAAAATAGCCATATTACTACACAGTGGGAGAGGGAGTGTGTCATGTGCTGCAAACAAAGGAAGACGGCAGCAATGGCCCTCACACTGAGAAAATGTCTCTGGGTGGGAGGGTGTGAGTGGTGGCACAGAATCAGAGAATGAGCCAGAACAACAGCAAAGATAATGTTGGAGATTTCTGATGAGTATCACGATTTTCACCTAATAGCTCTGAGAGTCCCACTAGCTGTGTAAATTACTATTTTAGTTGCTTTGTTGGAGCCAGCCACCACAAACAGTCCAAAGATGTAAACAAAATTGGTTAAGTTTCTCTTTTATTAGACGACTCATAGGGTCACGCCTTAAGGCATAGCAGTACATCAGTGATAACCAGGCGGCCATCTTAAACTCCTTCAATCAAACAAGAATAACAAAAACATTGTGAAAAATCTTGAAAACTGACTAAGGACTGGACTGAAAGTGACTGAATCTATATAACATGCAAACATGAAAGTGTACCCATTGTTGAATAAAAATCCAAGAGCATCTAACCCTAATCCACTTTCTGGAAGGAATCAGTCCAACAACCATGCCACAGGGCCTTGCATTTGCTATATGCATATACAATCAAAATTCAAGGAGCTGGAACTGCATTCAGAAAGTACAAGATATAATTTATTCTTCTCTTACATAGGTACAGATGTGTACTTTCATTGATATACATTCTGTATATCAATGAAGGATAGACGTTTCACAAAACAGAGTTAATTTTCAGTTTTCAGTCCTTGAACCACAGGTTTCTAAAGTGTAACCTGGAAACCATTTGAAATGCAGTTCTGACCACATTTAATGAAAGAGGCCAGATTTCTCCTGCCAGCCAACTGACAAGGTATTTATTAGCCACATTTTTGCTTTTATTTTAATTTCTTTGTAATTAGGACCAGAAACACCCAGTGCTAATTTGCTCAAATGCAGACTCTGACTCACTAATTTATTAAACTTGGCTAAGTAAGGCAGGGCTGTTAGCAGATTAAATGCCTCGTATTCATATGTCCAACATATTTTCTAAATCAACAAAACAGTAAATAATTAATCCC
Source organism: Poecilia formosa (assembly GCF_000485575.1). NCBI lineage: Eukaryota > Metazoa > Chordata > Actinopteri > Cyprinodontiformes > Poeciliidae > Poecilia > Poecilia formosa. The sequence continues at coordinate 158,508 of NW_006800118.1, forward strand.
TAAAAATTAGGAAATAATAAAGTATTATGTAAGAGATTCTTTAATGTCTAAGATCTTCAGCAATTTACACATCCCTATTCAACAAAAAATCTGACTGTGTTGTTAATTTTGTTAAAAAATGTTGTTTATTGTTGAGCAAGTAAAAAACTTATTTTGGTATTTGTAATTAAAAAAATTTTGTTAACTAAAAATACTATTAAAAAAACCCTTACCACAGTCTGTGTTGTGGTTGTTTATAGGTATAAAAACAATGAACGCTGTGTTTCGCACCAACGACATTTTTGGAACATAAATGTCTGTTGCATTGCCTTTAGAACTTCAATTGAAATGTTTTAATGTTTTCAAAGCATTTCATGATGAGAAAATGTAATATTATTAAACTCATTTGGCCCTTTAATATGGTTACTGTCTTTTTTGTAGGTGTGTAATGCTACACAAACACCAGGGAACATACGCTGGTCTTAAGGTCAGGATATGGCACATTTTCAGTATGTCCCCGTAAACAATAATGCCTAAAAATATAAGATTTTCTCATAATTTGCACTTTAGACGGCCTCAGAAAACAGGCATAGTAAGTTGCAGGAGATAGAGAAATGTAGAGATAATGTAGGAAGAAGTGGAGAAAGACATGCAGCAAATGATCCAGGACTGGGAATCAAACCAGAAACCACTGCGCTAAGGACTGTAACCTCTGTGTATGATGCGCCTGCTCCACCACTGAGCCATATGGCGCCCCCTAATGTAGAAAACAGAGGATAAGGTGGAAACCTAGACTTGGTGTTGGTAGACAGGAAATGAAAAAACAACATAAGAGAAATGAGAGCACAAGACAATCTCTTTAAGGAAAACTGTACATGCAGTGCTGTAGGAATTACAGTGCAGTCTTCCTCTACTGTCCATACTCAAGCTCAGACAAAAACAAAAAAAATCCTCAATAGAGTTCAGGAATGAAGAGCAGGATAAGAGGAACTCCATCAGCATCTTATCGGGTCACAAACCAAATCCTGATATTGGAGTGATAGAATCTGACACTATGTCCTCACTGTCTTCTGCTTCTCCTTCTGTTTGGCTCCTAACACCTCCACAGTCTCACTCCTCTTCCTCATCGTGTTGTTCTCTGGTTATTTGCACTATATAGTTGCCAATTGATGGTTCATGGGATGTATTGTACCTCCTTCAGAAAACTGGTTGATCATTGGTTGATCCAAAGCTTCACACATTTACCTACATTGGAGAAAGTCAGGATTTACCTGGGAGCAACTTACCAACTCCAGACAGACTTAGAAACAAAGACTCAGAAATATATAGAAATACACTTGACATATTATGACAAGCATTTTGCATATTGAGTCCGATACAACAAACCTATGCAGAAATATTATGGAGGAAGAGACCATTCAGAGACCCATGTGATACATTTTGATAAACATGACATAATCCACGTGTCACACTATTGATCCACAGGCCAAATCCAGCCTGCCTCAGCTATTTCTGCGATGTCTAGATTTTATGGCAGGGCGGCCGCTGGTAGAACTTCATGATAGCAATCTAATACAGAAAAAAGCAGAGAATTGTAAAAGGCATTTGCAAATTGCTCAAAGAAAGATGAAACTGCTTATTTGATGTGTATCAGCAACACAAAGATTTAAAGTTTGAACAAGTCATTTTGAGAATTTCACTTCTGTTCTGAGAAATGCAGCTGAGAAAAACTGTAATGAGCCAGTGATCTCAATGTTATGAGAGTCTTCAAATAACAGAAAATAACTAATTTAAAGCTGCCAAAGTTCACATGGTGGTTTGATAAGTAAGTGTGGATATTGATATTTATTTTTGTGGGACTGAAGATAAATTTAAGACATTTTAGAACCTGGTGTTACGACTGGCTCAGGGTTATAACAAAATGGGCTACCGTGCCATGGTTAAAAGTGCAGAAAATGAATGCTTATTAAACATAAAAACTATAATGGGATGTGAGTGCTGGCATCAGTGGAACAATGCAAATGCTTGGATGTGCTTTATGCATACATATGGGAAAGTTCAGATGCAAAAACAAAGAAAGACTTAAATGTTCATGATGAGGGGAGAGGAGGCCTGGCAGCAGAGCAGCACACACAGGCAGGAGGCAGAGTGGACACAGAGCTACAACAGCTTTACACACACTCTTCTCTAGAGCAGCAGATCAGCAACACCTGCACAGTGGAGGAGCACAACGGCAAACACACACACACCTGCAGCCCAACTCATACGGCCCAGGGCTATAACAACACTAAATATAGTTTTATTAGATCCTGATCTACAAAGCTTGTTTCTAAAATATAGGGTCAAGTATTTATATAACCAGGATTACTGACTAATAACCGTATTATATAATTGAATAATAAATAATAGAAAAATGTTCTGAAAAGGATTTAGAAAATGACATTTCTTTTAAATCCATAGCTGCCATCACAAGTCATTTAAACAGACTTCCATGACATGAGTGGGAAAGGTTGCATTGTACATAATATATCCTTAAATCAAAACAAGAACATTTACAAAATGAAATAGTTTTAGGGTACTTCCTGTCTTAGGCACACTCATTTACATTTACACTATTCTGTACTTTGTTCAATCCTAGGAGAGCTGCAGTATGTGTGTGTGTGCGCGCACACGTGTGCGTGTGTGTGTGTGTGTGTGTTTGTATGTGTGCGTGGTCTTATAGGGAGGGTGTGTGTATTAACTCTTCAATTTCACACATGCTTAATCTTGAGTGAGTTTGGTGTGAAGGGATTTGTGGAGGAGTGTGTCTGTTGTGGGTTGGGTGCTGGGCAAAGAGGAAATGAGGGAGGGGGACGAGAACAGAGGATGTTGGGGGTTCAGGACGGTCATGCTTAATGGACTGACAGGGGAAACTTTGCTCTGTTGTCCCCTCTGTTCTTCTTGGATTATTTCACTCTCTGTCTCATCGGATCTTGGTCCTTCTTTGGTCTTTTGTCTACTCCTAACATGTGTTGATTCAAACAAAGTCTAAAATGGATCTATGAATAAGGATCAGATTGAGTTAAAAAGCTGAACAACCTAAGAAACTAGGTGTTCTTTTCATTACACTCCATAGCTGTTCTTGACACAGTTTATGATCCTCAAACTCAAATATTTAAAAGTAAAAAATAGAACCCCCCCATATAAAACTTCAGTAATAATGTAAAATTAAAACTTGGGTCACGTAAAAGAAATGTTCTGCTCACAGAAAGTTTCTTTTACACTTTAAATTATAGTTTTACCTTCAAAGTTATAGGTCTTGTTGACATAGAACAACAACAATAACATCAATAATAATAGTAATAAATGGAAAATAAATAATATCTAACTAAATAAATGAAAATTATAACAAAGTAAACAACTAATTAAAATAGGAAACTAAAGTCTATTTTTAGTTTCCTAAAGACAGAAACTTTTAGGTTGTACTTAAAAATAAGATTTTTTTTAATTGGTTAAAAATCTGTCCATTAAAATTAAACAAAAAGCTAATTTAGACTAAAAGAGCAGTAAGAGTACAGATTAATGTACTCTTACTGATAAAATGGAAGGTAAAATGAAATTTGGAAAAGGTAATCTTAACTATAACAAGTCACTAGAAGCCAGATAAAACAAACAAAAAAACAAAACAAAACAAAAAAAAACAACAATAAAAAGTTGGCATCGGCCCCATAGAGGACAGGAACAACTGGACAGTGGTTCTGGTTAGAGAAACGATGTAAAGAATTGTTCATCCCAGGAATACAGGCAGATTGGCCTGATGGAAGAAAATCAGAGGCTGAACTTTGGATTCATGAATCAACTGTCTCCAACTTGTATTAAGAACTCTTCTAAAGAAAATCTATGTACTGAGTCCAAATGTTTGAGAAAAGCTTTTTTTCAAGTAAAACTGTTGGTTTGACACATATGTCTGACATCAGTCAGACATGATGCTTCATATCTGACTGATGTCATCTGACTTAAGTTCAGATGACATCAGTCAAATGTTAGAGTAGTTTTCCTATAAATGAGTAAAAGACTTAACAGTTCTTAAAAGAAGTTACAACAGGTGGATAAAGCAATGAAATACAAGTTATTTTTTTGTAGAAAGGTGTCGGAGAAACAGAATCTAAGAGAATACAAAAGATAAGATAAGGACTACAAACAGGGAAATGCTAAAAACCTGAACCATTTAAGAAGAATAAAAAAGAAGTTTACTATAAACTAATAAAATACTCTAAGAAAAATAAAACAGATTAAACACTACATTTGCTACATTTGTCAACTAAGTAGAAATGAAACATAAATAAGGACAATCATAACGTAATATTGAATAAATACATAATTAAATATTATTCATGTTCAATTGAAAGCCAGACAGAATAAATAATTTTGAAAGGTCTTTCAGAAAGCTGTAAGATGAACTTGGGTAACATGCTATGAATAATGCTCTTTCCAGGAAGATTTGAGTTTTGCACTTAAGCAATGTCAGTAAATAAGTGAGTTTTGGTTCTTTATTTCAGTATACTCTTACTATTTAATTTGAATCTCTCTCTACTACTTTTGGATAGATCAGCCTTCAACATTACTAAAGTAAATTACACTACACACCATGTAAAGCAAACCATAGAAACCTTCCTTTAATTAGGCAGAAATAACAACAAAATAAAGAAATGGCAGGTTTTGGGTTTCAGGCAAGGCAGAAAAAACAGAGTATTACAATGGTTCTGCATATACAGTGTAAAACACCAGTTATATAGCCCACGATTGTAAAACCTAAACCTAATGCCGGCAGAAAATGCAGGCCTGTGCAGATGCTCGAATGTAGGAGTCCCACCGACTCAACAGCCCAGAGCCTCTTCACTCAAAGAGCAAAATGTTAAAGTGCAACTCAGTACCTTGGTAATCATGATGTCCCACAGATGAATCCTTCGTCCTGTGGTCCAAAAGACCTCTCAGCAGTCTGAAGAAACAGCAGTTCACGAACGATGCAGTTGTGTGGTTTCCATGTGCTCCACCAGGCCCTCAGTTCCCACGTAGCCAGAGGTACTCTGAGTGACACGGGCACTCAGAGTGACTATCTGGAGTCCGTCTCTCGTTATCCTGTCCGGTAACGATCTTCTGTAGCTCTTTAAGTTTCACTCTAACAGCAGCTTAACAGCAGTCCATATTAGCGAACAGCTAGGTTAGCTTCGCTCTAGCTCTCAAGTACATACAGCGACGAAGAAAAACAAACAGTCTAACAGCTTCTCATTGAAACTCTACTGTGTCCTGCTAACTTGCATACTGTATATTAGAACTTCTCCTGACGACAAGTTTGTGCTTACTCACTTCGAAACCAGCTAACTGCTCATTCTCTATCTCCTCTCACGTCGAACCCAAACTCTTTTTTTTCTGTTCTTTCTTTTTCTCTCTCTCTCACACCTCTGCTACCTTCACAGACCGTACTCCCGTAGGAAAATGCAATTTTCGCTGGCAATTCCCCAAAAAGTAAAGATAACTTATTTTAAACAATGTAAACACATTTTTAATAACTTTATATGAACTTTGAAATGTTAATTGAAATAAAAGGATAGCATAAATGAACTTATCCTTGCTATTTATTGTCTTAGACTTCTCTTATGTTTTTACTGTACGGGTTAGATGTATATGCATATGTTGTCTCTGCATTTAGTTGAAAGGGAAAGAATCAAACGCTCATGGAAACCTGATTTTACTAGCTGATTGTCTAGTTTGCTACAAAATCAGAAAATTCTAACACATTGCCTTTGTTATTATATCCTGTATTCCAGCCTCATTCAATAAAAGTTCATTCTTGAATGATCACTTAGGTAAAAAGGTCACAATCCCATGTTCAAGCTTCCTCTGAGTGTGTTTATAAATTATATTATCAAATATAGTTGCCATAATTTCAGACTTAAAGCAATCTTGAATACAGGATGTCAAAAAAATGCAGTTGAAGGTGGACACAAAGAATACATTCTAACTCTAACAGTTGTTTTTTTAAAATCAATTATTCCTATTCCGTCTTATTTGATGTGTCTGAAATCATCAAGGCACAATCACTCGAAAGTTACTGAAAGCCATCTTCATTTTCTGTGATGACATGCATTTAGAAAACAGTGCTCACAACTCAAATGTGTATCCCACTGGGTAGAGAAATGGAGTGTAAGCTCTGCCTGAGTCTTCCAGAGCGGTGCAGCACATACAGGAAACAGCAGGAGGCCTGCAGCTCAGGGTGAAGAACAAAAAAACAAATCCTAAAATATTTTCAAGAGATCAATGAAATCTGCTCTGTGTTTAGAAGCTTATGCAGATTTTATCAGCACAAATCAAGCCTCTTCACTGTGAATGCTTTTGAGATTTCACAGTTTGAAGCACACAGGTATGAGTAGCAAGACCAAAAACCAGCAGCTAAAATCCACTGACCCACTTCAGGAACAAGCATAGATATTTTTATTTTCCTGGAGAATATACAAGGCAAATTTAATATTCTTAATATAATTAAGCAGCGTTAGAAATGATTGGTCCTTGTATGGTGATTGTTGTGCATATTGAAAATGTATTCACATGACTTCTGTCATGTGAATACATGACAAAAGTCATGTATTCATGTGTGTGTGTAGGGGGTGTACACACACACATGTATTCATGTGTGTGTGTAAGGGATGTGCGTTTGCATAAATGATAAAGTGTGGGACTAAGAGGAAAGGTCGGACAGGAGTGTGAGAGAGGAAGTGTTTAGATCAGTAAGCACACCCAGCAACAGAAGCGTGAAGTGCTCAGTGTGGGAATAACACCATAGCCTGTCCTCCAACTCCTCTTATCACACACACTCACACACGCACACGCGCGCACACATACACACACACACACACATATACAGGCATACACCTACATGAACACACACACACATATGCTCACACGGACACACACAGGAGGACTGAGTCTCTGGTTAAGTCCAGGAAATTGGTTGGTTTGAAAAGGTTTGTTTGGAGCTCGTGTGTGTGTTTGCATTTAGGTCTGAGTCTGAATCTAACATCTTTACTCAAACAGCTGAGTGTACAGAAATATGAATCTGAATGTATGAAGCTGTCAGGACTCACATTCCATGTCATGTCCATGCTGTGTTTTGCATCTCACTCTGCTCACCTGTCTCACCTGGATCCCACTCTATTTAAGCTCCTCTCAGTCTCTTCTTCCTCACCAGATTACCAACCACCCCAAGCCAGTGCAGAGCCAGTGGTGAGCCAGTGTTTCCTCCCAAGCCTTCCAGTGCATGAACAATCCTTTCTGTTCACAGACTTCACAGGCAGAGCTTGGACCCTGATGTCACTTGTCCCTGTGTTTGACAAGCACTTCCTTGTCAAACACAGCAACCAGTGCTGAAAATAATCTATATTTTCTTTTGAGTCCTCCTGTGTGGTTACATTTCTGCATCCACAGTGTGAGTCCTCACAGTATAAGAAAAACAAAAAAATTCCCTTCTCACCCTCTGCGGGTGATTAGTCTCTCTCTCTCTCTCTCTCTCTCTCTCTCTCTCTCTCTCTCTCTCTCTCTCTCT
>NW_006800118.1:166998-178925 GCF_000485575.1 Poecilia formosa
AACTTAGTTATATATATATATATATATAACGTATATTAACATTATATGCAGACCAATAGATATTTGTTTTTCCTCAACTTAGTTTTCTTGTAATAATAAGTCCATAAAAGAAACAAAAAAGATCACACCAAACATGATCTGCATATCTCATTTAATTTTAAATAGGATTAATAATTAACATTTTGTTCTGATTTTGTAGAATCACATGAGATCCATATTTGGGAGCAGCCCAAATATGGTCCAGTCAACTAAAGGGCAAAGTAAGTATTCTAACTTTCACTATGAATGAAACCGTTTCATATCTATGAGGTCAAAACATAGTTTAATATCAGTGTGTGGTGATATGGACAGATATTTTTGCAGGTAAAAAGTAAATATTCTAAGGAAGAATGTTGAGCTTAAGAGAAGGAGGTCATGTTGTCTTGACAGGCATTCTTTGTGTCACTGTTGTTTGGCATATTTGACAGTTATGGAACAGAAATGGATGTAAATTAGAACGGATTACTGAGAATTTCCTCCTGCCTCTTGCAGCAATCTGTCTACCAGCCTGAGCAGGGTCAGCTTGGTTGGGCTTTAAAACTGACTGAATTATTAAACACACACCTTTATATGAAAATGAATAAAAAGGAAAAGGGAATTAAAAGAATAAACAAAAGAACACTGGGTCTGAATCCATATTTAGTTATCTAAATAACATATCAAAAACAACATAAAACATGACTGCATTCAATTTCCATCCCAAATGTCACATATATTGCTTTGAACCTACAAGTCTGAATATAGATCTCTATAAGGGCTGAAAATAAGATAAGGCAAGTCTTTTCAAAGTAATTCACCACACAAGCAATGTGTTCCATGCTGGCATATGCATAAAGAATTTAGTTGGTATGTGGATGGGGGGTGAAGATAATACATTTCTATAATCATAAATATTTTGAGAGCAGCTTCTATACTTCCACCTGGATGTATTTTATATTCTCTGGGTGAACATGAGTGCATAGTGTTTCTGGACTGATAGTTCAGATATTGTAGTTCTTCCAGGTCAGGAGCAGGCATATTGGTACTGGAGCAGAACTATTTTCATTTAAACAAATGAAGAAGATGATCTGGTTCTGTATCAGTTTATTTATTAATACTGCTGCTTGGTGTTCAAATGAATGAATCAATGAATCAGTCAAGTGTATTTGTATCATAAGTTTCTACAACAAGGCAGTTCAAAATTCTTTGCATCATAAAAACACAAAAATACAAAGTCATAGAACACACTACACAGTCAACAAGGGAGAAATCCAGTAAACATTGCGTTCTTCCAAAGGCCATCGTTACACATCAGATTGTTGGCCAATGTTTCATTTATGTTTCAAAACCAAACAGGTGAGTTCATGGCCTTGATTTAAAGAAACTCAGTGTTTCAGCTGTTTTACAGTTTTTTGGAAGTTTGTTCCAGATTTGTGGTGCATAGAAGTTGAATCCTGCTTCTCCATGTTTGATTCTGGTTCTGGTGATGCAGAGCAGAACCAGAACCAGAAAACCTGAGAGACCTGGAAGGTTGATCCAACAGCAACAGATCTTTAATGTGTTGAGGTGCTAAACCGTTCAATGATTTATAAATTAAGAACAGTATTTTAAAGTCTATTCTCCCAGTGGAAAGACTCTAGAACTAGGTGATGTTCTCTATCCTGGATTTAGTCAGAACGCGAGCAGCAGCATTCGGGATCAGCTGCAGCTGGAAGATTGATTTTTGTAGACAGACCTCTGAAGACGCTGTTGCAGTAATCAATGCAACTACAGATGAACACATGGATAAGTTTCTCTAGATCTTGCAGAGACATTAGTCCTCTAATTGTGGAGATGTTTTTCAGGTGATAGAGGCCGACTTTGTAACTGTCTTCATGTGGCTCTCAAGATCCAGGTTGGAGTCCATAACTACACCCAGGTTTTGGCCCTGATCTCTAGCTTCCAGCTGTATTAACTGAAGATGTGATTAGATATCTCAGATCAACAGAGCTAGCTACATGACCCCGACAGACAGAGGTCCGCTGCAGTCTGTCTCTCTGTCGTGAAAGTCACTGTAAAGGTTCAAATGGACTTTGATCCACAGCAAAAACTCTGAATGATCACTGATTTTTAAATAACGCACAGAATTTAGCTGTGATTCTGATCCAACAGCACACAGCGTGGCCACGGGTCCCTCTGAGAATCACCTTCAGTAGATCAGAGCAGTGGGAGTGGCATGTCTGACACAGACCACTTCATTACGCCATATGTTTGAGACAAGATCATGATACCTGGATCTTGATCAGGACATCCTTGATACTTCATACATCTGTTTATTTATAATTAATATCGCAACGCAGTTATTAAAGTAAATAATTTCCTGATTTCAGGAAGAATGAGCTCACATGAGCTCACTCTCACATCTTTGTTGCCAGGCTTAATGAAGAATTTCACTTGCCAGGCTGGGCAGGCATTGTTCGGACAGTGGGGATTTTTCATCCTGTAATGTTGGCACGGGTCATTAATTGTGCCTTCCCATAAGACCAGTATGCTTGTCATTTGGGTATAGCACCTCAATACATCTCCTGAACACCACACCATGTACAACATACAGATGTGCACACACACACATATTCTCTGCTCATCCTCTGGGTGTGTCAGGGCCTGAGTGGTCTTGCCGCCCACCCTGCAGACTGTTCTGACCCACATACTGTCACTAACTGATGACCCCTCCTCCAGCGTTTTATACATTCATGCACACCAATGTAGTCATGGAACAGGCAGGATGGGTAATTGTCTCTATCTGGCCTTGTGAATGCTTATATGTGAGTTGTTTTTAGTCTGGTGCCATTAAATTTGGTAAATATTTCTGAGCTTAAATAAGGACTAAAAAATACAATACTTTTTTATGACTGTACTCAGCAGTTGTAGTGTTTGAATGACTATCTATCTCTCAATCAACTGTCAGAACTTGGGTGGATTAGCTATTTGCTTTAGATTTTGTCTTTAGAATCCCTTCTCTATTGCTGTAACAGATTGTAAATGATTAATTATTGATGTTTTTCTGTTTTGATTTACACCATTTGGATTTTTTTTATATAAGTGTTCCTGTTTTGATTTAATGAAATTTGTGGTTTTGGATAAGGTTCTTTTTTTCAGGATGCAGAAAGGTGGGCCTTGTAAAAACTGGCAGTAATTAGTGCTAACATGAACAAGTGGAAAACAACTACTGTCAGCAGGATTTCAGATGTTTGTTGCTCTAAAGAAACTAAGATTTATGGATCGCATTCCCCTGATTAAAGCAGTGAGGTACGTTTTGTTTTATTTGTATTATGAGCTCATGTTCTTTTATCTGAATGTTTGCATGTGTGTTTTTAGTTTTCACGGTGATCGTAGTGATCCAGATGGAATCTGGTGTAATAAAGAACTTTCACTCAATGGGGCTATGCTAAACTTTGTCCAAGAGGTGGGGGGCTGGTACAGTGAAAACCCAATGGTTCTGTGTTCGGCTGCAGTTGACAGAGAGACGCCTGAATCGGACATCAGTCAAGGGTTCTGTTCCTTCCTGCAGGAAGGTTTCTGTTTACATCTTAGAGGGGATGGAAAGCCCATAATTGACCAGTTTTGCTTTTGCATTTTGCACATATGTTTGTGGTGCATGTGTATTCATGTGTATTGTAAAGAAAAAGACAATAAACTTCACATATGTCACTAACAAGATATTCAAACCTTTTATAGTAGCAGAAATACTTTGATTGTTTAATATGCTGCATGAACAAACCAGTACATTAGAGCAGAGGAATGTGAAAGTATTGCATGTGAATGCAAAACCTTTGTGAGGGAACACAGAAGAAAAAAGTTTCCTATGTAAAGAACTTTCTTTGACTCCTTTGGAAAGTTTACATGAAAAGGTTTGAATGTCTTTCCACGACTTTTTTGTGGGCCTTGATTGCCTATTTATATCTCTAATTGGGCTAATATTACAATATATTAATTTTCAAAATAATGTAAAACAGTCCACAATTTCTTGGATTATTAAATAAAATCCTAAAAGATTTAAATATCATTACTTATAAATATAAAAAAATAAATATGAAATGCTAATGTGGCGATTTGAGTCCGAGGCCTAACAATACAGGTTTGCTTTTTTCTAACCTGTTTATTTATGACCAAAAACTGTCTGCTCCAGCTCAAAACCCCGTCAGTGTGTGGCTGAATTAAAACAGCTGAGTAAAACGGAATGGACTAAAAATTCTCCACAGTTATAAAAAAATATTTATTAGCAAGTAAAGCAAAATAACTGATTTCAGGAGATGATTAGTTTCACTGCATAGGTTCAGCTTAGTTTCAATAGTTTTCCCCTTGACAAATAAAATAATTATTAGAAGACTTCATTTTGTATTTAGTCAGATTATGTTTGTTCTAATATCAAAATTTGTTTGATGATCTGAAATCTTTTGTCTGAAACTTTGGACCAAAATGTAAAATTAGACAAAATCTTTCAGGAAGACTCACAGAGCTGTAATTTATAGATCTGTCTTCATTCAGTAAAGCAAGTGACTTGCTAACGTCATTGTGCCTTTTATCAATATGCTTTAATTATTATTTTGGGTGATCCTTGTGCAACTGTTTGATATGTTGATAAATGTTTAGTTTTATGATTTGTACAAATTGTCGTCTGAGACTTACATTGTGGTCTGAGTTTATTTTTTGATTGGTTCAAATACATGTTGTGTTGAACATTTTTGTGTCATTCTTATTGTTTTTACCTGTTCTCATCAGCCTGAAAAGCCTGTTTTTCCCATGTTAATTCCTCCATGCTCATACATAGAAACAATAGCTCGTCTTGTATGTCCTAAGAATTCTATTTACACATTCTGGCATCAATACTGACAGCTTATCACTACCTCACAGCACGACCTAAACAAAGCCCGCGTTTGTCTCTCTTTAAGGGTGGAAAGGATTCCCATATAAAGAAATAAGCCTGCGTTTTCCGTCAGCACAAGGGAGGAGGATAAAGAAAGTGAGCAAGACAATCACAGACACTCCAATGAACAGTTTTAGCTTTATTTATTAGTTTTTGGAATTTCCACGGCTAATTTGCTATGAAATGCAGCTATGGACATGGAGATAATTTCCTGAACAAAACCTTGAGTAATTAGTGTGCGGCCAGATGCTGGAGAGCATCCCCTGGTAAAAATCCATTGGCTTTGGCTCAGAACAAGAGCAGGGAGAGGAGCCAAAGCATTAGCTATTTTTAACCCATCCTTTCCTCCTTAAGATCCCGCCTCACCTCTTCCTCATCCACACCGATCGTCTGCTTTGTCATTTCCTTTTTGTCTCATCTCCCACCAGTTAAAGTGAATAATTTCTGCCAACAAAAACTCTAAGCTGATGGCTGAATTTATGGACTACAGAAAATTATCAAGTGAAAAAATGTAAAGAAAGTATTATCAAGCCTGTAAAATGAACATCCCCAATGATTTCTGTGTTTCAAATTTCTTTGCACTGTCTGTCACTGCACCACTGAAATAAAATGTTGCCTGTCATGTTCACAACTTCAATTTAAAATAAATTCTTCACAGAAACCCTTATGTTTAAACTTTTATTTTTAGCCATAAAAGTCCCAGTAGAGTTTTTACAGGAAAAAAAAGAACTTAAACTTACTGACTGTTCTTTCTTATCTCTATTGCTTTGAAAAACGTATTTTTTTTAGTTACAGCTTCAGTTTAGTCAACTAAATATTACATTAAATAACAAGCAATAAAACCGTTAATCAATTTAAACCAAACACGGTAAATTTTAGAACATTTTAAAATATTTAAGAGCTCATATGGTGCTGGGGACAAAATAATATTTGTACTGATTAAACCTAATAGGTGGGTAACTGAACCTTTGACCCAGAAAAGAGAATTTCCTCTTAAAGGGGATGGTCTCTGCTGGCAAGGATAGTCTTGGTGGTTTTCACAATCTACTTATTCCAGATATCAGTTGATTGTTTTACTGACCATTTTAGCAAGGCTGAACAGACTGATGGTTGAAGTTGAGAGGATTGTCCCTGAATGTAACGGTCCACCGTTTCCACTGGAGATCCTCCAATAGTTGTTGGGACAGCATGGCAGTGAGTTTTCCTGAAGCATCCAACCTTTTTCTTTGCTTAACAGATTATCAGCCTCTAGTAATGTTCCTCATGCCACTTCATACAGGTCTATGTTGAGTCTCCCTTCTGCCGCAGACCAACTATAACAGTGCCAACTGTAAACTTGAACATGAACCTGTTTTTAAGGGCATTCTTATATAAAACAGTGATGGAGGACACATCCTGCGGAGGACAGCTGTCTCCTGGATTGGACATCATTCGCACTTACTGTTTGCAAGCCAACATGTTAAAAAGTCTTAAATCCATTCCACCAAATTAAGAGTTTCAGAAAATCTTGTCAGAAATGTCACAAAAAACATTTAGTGTAGTTTTTTCCTAGTTAGACTAAGTTCTTGAGGCAAGTTTATAACTTGCTTTGTCAAACTGAAGCTTCAGAATATTGTGTCAGTTATAATGTTGTGGTAGAAACACAATGAAATAAAACTCCACATATACAATAAAACAGAGAACAAAATGATAAAAATAAATAAATACAAATATTGTAGACTGTTTAAACTAATTAGAAAAAATGATAAAACTAAATAAAACTAAACAAAAACAATCAAGAAATTAATAAATAAGGAGGTAATACAATAAAAGATGTTTACATGCCAAAATGACTAAATATCTAAATCTATGGAAAAAAGAGTTCCAATATAAAAGTGCAGAAAAAAACAATAAAGCCTTGACAGACTTACTGTAGATTTGTTAGAATTTCCTTTGAACCAACAAGATTGCTTCTGAAAAAAAGGATAATTATCTCAAAAGATATGTAATAGCGTAAGTTTGAAAAAAGTGTCTGTTTTTATCTACATTCATAAAGAATTGGTATTTTAATCAATTTTCTCTACCCTGCTAGTCAGTTGAATGTCTTTATTAATGTTACAGTACTCAAACCTCTCTGACAGCTGCTCACCTTCTTTTTACAAGTTTTTTTTTCTGGTATTTTAACTGTTTGCATTTGGTCAGTTCTAGTGATTGAGCTTGGAAGGCCTCTTTTCCATCACCCTAGTCTTTTGCTCCCTTCAGATTCACTATCAATTTCAAGTTGTGTCTCTGTCTGGGTCACTTCAAAATATTAATATTGCTTCCAGTCAGAAGAAATGTGTTGGCTAAAATAAAAAATAAAAAAACTTTAAACCTACATCTGTCCAGGGTGTGAATAACTGTATAAGCAAAATTATAAAATGAATGTCTGTTGTAAAGTCATTATAAAGGCTAATTTGAAAAATGACTAGGAATGAAATTAGTTGACTTTAAAATCTCTGAAAATTGCTCAAAGTCAGCACTACCTTGATGACAAAATTCTCCCTGCATAACAGTGTTAACTAACAGCTGATGTTTCCACGCAGTGAAAGGGAGTCACACAATAAAGTCCTCGTGTTCAAATGGATTACACTTGCACTGGTTAAGTCTCAATAGTTTCATTGGCGGCTGGTTGTGGAGTGTTTGAGGCTGAGCTGAACCGAACAGGCAGGCAGGATCCTGGTGAACATGTGTAAATTGCCTTGGCAGAGGGCAGCACTCCTCTCCCTCCTCGAGCTCACTGTCTCCACTGTGGCCAATTAAGTGAATTTCAGCAAAAGAGCATTTTATTAGTGCTTGCCCACAGCCACAGAACATGGTGATATATTCTTCCTTTGAACACACAGGAAAACAAATTGGCACATTAAGTGGTGAATGGCTGAAAGAGGTTTTGCAACCCCTGCCTCCAGCACAGGCCTCGGAATTTGAAAGTATGCCGATTGAGAGGCAATCCCTCAGCTTTATCATTCAGCATGACAGTATGGGGCTGCACTGTAGGACTCAGATGGGGGAGGCCAATACCAGATGTCAGCCATTAGCTCTTTCTCTCCATCGCTCCTCTCTCCGCATGCACAGATCCATATGCACGCCCTCCAACATAGACTCCCTCTGCTCCCTTTGGCAAGACCAAGCTGTTTGCTTTTGTGGCCTGACAAGCCCTTTCTATTTATCTGTTATTACACTGGAAATGTCAGATCCAAAAAACAAGAGGGGACCTGAGAAGTGTTCCAGCACTGTTGGCCGTTAGTCAGTGTTTACTGCCGCTCTTCCTCTCGTGGAGCTCCAGCCTTTACTCACAAATAGTCCCTCTATCGATCATCTAAACCACACACACACACGCACACAGTCTTAGTGGACCTGCATGAGAGTTTTCTATGCTACAGAGTCCTGTTCCTTCTGCTTTAGCAGCTAAATGAGTTTCTGCGTGTCACAATCCTTCCTGGCTAGATGCCCTTCTGCCTCCCCAGCACTGCATCAGAGGGACCTTCAGCAGTGCTAATGAGGATTAGGCTGTTTGTGTTGTTTACATGTGTGTCACTCTAATCCTTTTAGCAATAAGCTGTTTTGCAGGAAGTGTTGGTAATTTATGCATGGCACAATTTTCATAGGATTGTACTCTGACAGGACAGACATTCTTCATCCTGTAAGTGTTTACTGAGACATGGGGTAATTTGGCAGATGAAGATAAGATCTGGTTTTGGCCCACTACATGAAATAAAGATCCAGAATAAATCTGTATCCAGTTCCAGAAGTGTTTTTTGAGGGCCACTGTGCAGTGCTTTGCAAAAGTATTTGTCGAGAGTGAAATAAGCATCGGACATGACACAATGTGTCATACTAAACATATTTCTGAAGGTGCTGTTGACATGAAATGTTCACCAGGTTTTAATGACAACCAAAGAGACAAAAACAAATAAGGTCAGAAATGAAGCTGAGTCATCAAGCCCCTTGACCTCCTGTTTGTTTAATACTCTCTTTTTTTAGCCACTTTGCTTAGAGGAATAGCTATGTTTTTCTAGGTTTGCACTGCAGGTTGTCATACATACTATTTCTGCTAACAATCATCCATCAAAGCTTGGGATATTGTTTTATGACCTAACCCACCAGTATACCTCTCCATAGCTTTCTCTCTGACTTGTCTGCTGTGTTCCTTGGTCTTCATCATGCTGTTTTTTATTCATGTTTTCTCAGCTGCATTAACACCGAGGTTAAATTACTGAATGCAGTTGGTAGCACTGGTGTTATTGAATTGCAGCCACAAAAACTGAATTTATTTGTTGCTGCAGTAGAGGCTTGGTAAAAAAAAATTAAATAAAAGTTAGCTGGTTGTCCTTATCGAAGGCGGTTTCAGTTCAGACAGACTTTGTTTTCATTTGTTCATCCCAGTCAGTTCATCCCAGTATGACTGGGATGTTGAAAGTCATGCTAGGTGAGTTTCTTTCTTATGTTTTTCATGTTGTTGTTCATTAATGTATATTTAATCAAGAAAGTCCCATTGAGATAGAGAACTTCTTTTGTGATGGATGTCCTGACCAAGAGGCAGCAGAAGTTACACAACAATTACAATTGAATTACATAATTAAAATGCCATACAAGTGAGAAGAACGTTTCTAGTGCTCTGAGTCTGGAATTAAAGGTGCTCAGTGAGAAATGTTCAGTTAATTTCCAGTCTGTTTGCAACTTGTTCCATGTAAACAAAGTCAAATTAACAAAGGTCCTTTGTGGGGAAATGGAACAGAGAGAGAAATGATCATTTGAACTCAAAGAGTAAGAATCAATGCTTCTCTATTTGATTAAATCACATGGCCTTATAAATAAAAGTGTAGCAAAGTCCCAACCTCCATCCCAGTTCAAAGTGATGGGTCAAGGCCAGCTTTATGCAGTCTTAAAGACATTTTTGTGTACACAATTTCTTACCTTTAACTTTTCAAACACATTTTCATATTTTTGGGCTAAATTTGTCTATTTTTGTCTATTTTTGTTTTCCAACAAAATTGAGTTTAAGGGCTTGTGGGCTTCTACAATGAAGCTGATGGTGCTCTCTGTTTTTGTGGTGAGCCTTTTAAAAAAAACAAAAAAACTAAACAAACAAAACTATTACCAAAACAAGCAGGTTGTTTTTGTCTCCCAGAGATTTAGAGGAAGCAGGTCATTCTGGGTAATCGTATCATAGCAAAGATTGTTATCAACAGCCGATGAGTGTTTTGGGGAAATTATTACCAAATGAAGAAAACAGGAAGGACTGTGATGAATGCACAGCTGCATGAGGTCTGGAATGGCTCTCAAAATTATACAGCCCTGTTAAAATGTTTTAGTGATAAATAATTTAAAACTATTTTACATATATGGTCATGCTTAATAAATTAAAATATGCATTCAAAAGAGGCTTGATTT
Source organism: Poecilia formosa (assembly GCF_000485575.1). Classification (NCBI taxonomy): domain Eukaryota; kingdom Metazoa; phylum Chordata; class Actinopteri; order Cyprinodontiformes; family Poeciliidae; genus Poecilia; species Poecilia formosa. The sequence goes on from NW_006800118.1 coordinate 177,335, forward strand.
TCAGAGAGTACAGTTAAGGAGATGTTAAACACACTTTTCATGAAGCCCACATTTCTGCAATAAAAATGTTTTTTTGTTGTTGATCAGATGCAATATTCTTACAGCCAAATAAATGTGTTTTCTTTCACTGTAAGAAGAAAATCATTCTAATTAATAGAAATAAGTATTTGAAAACATCAGTGTGCAGACTGTGTAATATTAATCTAGTAAATTTCAGTTAGTGAATGGGAATAAATGAAACTTTCAGAAACACAATGAACCCCCAGTATTTCTGGCGGTTGGCTAAAATCCTTTAATAACTGAGACTCCCTCTAAAAACAACTATAAGTGTCTATTTTAACAGCTCAAGTACCACAAACTCTATGGATAGAACATCCATACAATATTCAGTAGTAAGCAAAATGGAAGCCATCTTTGAGCACTTTGAAATGCCTTGTTGCTGAAAGGTGCTGTGCAAATAAAATTTGATTTGATTTGATTTGATTTTGATCTTGGCACTACTGCAGAAGCTAACATTAACAGACTTCTTTATTTCTGCTCTTGGAAGTACAGCCAATAGGCAAAAAAATACTTCATTTTGAAATTATATGTATATTTTTAAGTAAAACAAATTTGTCATTTTAACAGGACTGTGCACACCGTTGAGAGTCACCGTACAAGGTACATGAATAAATATTATAATGGATGGATCGTCACAGGAAATATGAAAGCTAATTAAAAACCTGAAAGAGGCAGAAATGCATGATCACACTCTGCAGGCCTGTTAATGCAGCCTTTTATTTGCTAAAGGTTTGGAGTCAGGCCTGGGATACGGGCCTGGCCCCGTCAGTCAGGGCATGCTGCCGCTCCCTGGGCTTTTATCCTCTCAACAAGTCCCTCCTACAGACCCCAGAAGCCCATCAAAGGCTGATTCTCCACGCTGGCGGTCCAGCAAAGGCAGGTGGGAGGCAGGAAAACTGGGGGAAAGCAGAGAAGGCCAGTGGGCCAGAATCTGAGCACAAAGACGGAAAGCTGCTTTCTTGACCAAAAAGTGAACTGAAAATGATTCTGACCAATCCAGCAGAGACCACATCTAAGAGGTAATAAGATTTTTACCATAACATATTTCACATATTCTATTCACATGCTCATACTACAGCGTCAATAGAGAAGATTCAGACAACAGACTTCTTAAATCACTTTTACAACATGGTAAGTCTGAATCTGTACTATGGATTTTATAGACATGATCTGAACAAGGCATACAGCAGTAAAAATTCTTACTATCTGTACTTGCAATTTCGACAAATTTTACCCTAGGTCTGCTTTTCTTTCAGCTTCCAACCTCCATAAGGGGTTAACATCTGTATCACACTGCAGAGGCCAGTTAGACCATCATACCTGCTGCCCACTGGATTTTGCTCCTGTTGTCCCACTCCCTTCCCTTTCAGGTTTTAAACTTCCCTTGCCACCTTCCATTTTTATGTCGGTATAAATGAGTTCCCCCACAAAATCTTCAATGCGTCTTTAAAATGCGATAACTCTCATGGCGGTGCTGTGACATTGACCCCCCCAGCAGGCCAGTTCCGGTTCAGAGCCCAGGCCTCCTGCT
>NW_006800118.1:179073-187837 GCF_000485575.1 Poecilia formosa
GTGTGTGTGTGTGTGTGTGTGTGTTGTGTGTTTGTGTGCTAGACCCCAGGTGCACCAAGAGGAGCAGTTAAATTTCATCATTACCCTTTCTTCCCTGTGTTGGAGCTTTTTATAGGGCCTTTTTACAGCACACTCTGAAGGTGCCACTCTTGTCCCAATGGTGCACAGGAGAGAGATAGATGGAGAGAGACATGAGCGGTGAGGGGAGGGCAGGATGGGAAGATTGGAAGGTGGAGAAGCAGGATTTGTGCTGGAGGGGGGAGGGATGGAGGTGAGAAAGAAGCGTGCATGAACAGCCACGAACATGCCCACCGTTAGGTGTACAAGCTAGTAGGGCCACTGGGGAATGAGAAAAAAGAAATGAGAAAAAACACTGAGGGGTGGAGGGTAAAAAGAAAGGAATGCAATGAGGGAGAGTGAGGACCATCAGCTGTCAGTTTCACTGCTGCCTGATATAAAAACAGTGGTGAGGGTGCTGGATAAGGTATATGATGAATGGGCTGGAGACACTCATCCATCCAACTAAACGATTTATGGCCACAGAGTGGTGTCCAGACACGTCAAGGAAAGAAAGGACTGAGAAAGAGAAAGAGAAAGAGAGAGAGAGACAGAGGCAAAGAGAGAGGGGGGTTATGTTTTTATGCATTAGGAAGGTATGACAGACTTGTGATAGGGAGATGGGGTGAGGCACAGATAGAGGTCTCTGTAAATCTGAGTGGATGTTTCTGAGTACATATCTAGTCATGGGATGCTGGTCTTCATGCTTGTGCTCTGAGCGTCTCGTGTGCATATTTCTTTGACAAAGCCTCTGCACCAGTAGGAAGATGACAGGCCTGTGTTCTGGAAGATGTATGGCAATACATCTGTGTAACTCCGATCAGGACCAGCCATATCAATCTTTGCTATCAGCACTGTCCAACTCTGCTTTATGGCACCGAGCAGGAGTCATAATGACACATGGAATCCAGCTCCACAGAGTGGAGTAGATTGATTGGTAAACAGACACAGCTGGTTGAAATACACTTGTACATCACTGTCCGGATTCAGCAGGTCCTGTGAAGAGGCTGCACTTTGATAGACACCAAACCAAAAGCAGCTTTCAAAAGCAGAACAACTCCTCCTGTAGAGTCATGGCTGTCAGTCCTCTGTGTTTTGGGTTTTCGTACAGTACAGTTTCCATACTAGGTATTAAAACTTGTCGCAAAAGTTCGCTCACCTTACATAATTTGCTCATACATATAAGTGTATAATTACAATAAGAAAGTTTTGAAATAAGACATTTCAGATGAAAGGATGCAGAGATGTTTAACATTGTTCTGTCAGAAATTCCACAATGTATTACTTCACCTAGAAAAAACTTATTGAAATGATGCTCAATATTATAATCCCAACATTTTGGATAAACAATTTTAAAGGCAAGTGTAGGAATGTAGGACAAAGGATGCTTCTGGAGCACAGCAGAATCTTAGTTGCTTTTCACTGCTTATATTGACTTTGCAGAAATGTGTAGTTCTTGGCCATTATTTATAGGAGGAGTAAAAACAGATGTTTTATTACTCTATTTTTCATTTTTGAACTCCTTTGAATAATTAACTGACTTTCTGGTGTTGTTTTAAAACTAGAGTCAATGGAATCAATCAAATCAAAATGACTTTTTAAAAAAAGTAAGCCAGGCGCGGCAGTGATAAAGTGTGCAGCCCATGTACACGGCCATCACAGGTTCAAGTTCAGTTCAGATGACTTTAAATTTTCTTAAAAGGTCTTCAAGGGCCTAACAATGTCATCTAGTGAGATGGAGAATCTGAAGGGCCTGTCAAGTTCTAACAGATCTCTGACCCAAATTAGGAAAATGACTGATGCTGACTCCAGCCCATTAACCATGATCTCGTATTTGCAAGAAAAACTCTTACAAAACAAAAAGTTCCTTAGAGAGACCATGTCTCCTCCAACACCACAATCGTACCTGTGTGAACTGTGCAACAGAGCAGCAAATATGTGTGAGAAAAAGTTTTATTCTCCATCTCATTTGACTGGTGATGACGGAGTCTTTCCACAGGTCAACACTGATGTTCGCCTGTCTGACAAAGAACCTGTTGAAGGATAATGCCATGCCTCCTTTGGACCATGCTGCATGCTTCTTTCTCTTGTTTGTGTTGTTGTATTTTGTAGCAAATGCATTTTGATTTTAATGTTGAGTATATATAGAAATATGGAAATAAATCAATCCAGTAATACATGTTTATTGAAACTTTGTCAAATACTACATCCTGATTCTGTCCTAGATATAACACAATGTAGTCAAGTTCAGTTCATAATGCCAGTTGGTAAAACCGTTCCCACCTACAGAAGAACAACTGATGATTAGGAACCTCAGAAGAAAAAAAACATAAAGGTAAACAACCATGAAACACATATTTCCACTTACTTTGGTTCAGTTAAATCCAGAGAACTGATGTAGCCTGGATTCTCATCTCCCTTCAGTGCTTCATCTGCGATTTCTCCCATTGACCATGATTTCTCAAGTAGAATTTCAACCAGGCCAGTCAGAGAACAGAAGGATTGGTAGAGAATGATGACATAGATTTTCTGCGCTCTTGTTGACGGCAGCAGAGGGAGTGAACAAGGCCATTCAGTCTGTATTGACAATGCTTCCAAATATTGAGTAATAAAGGAATAGGAAAACGTTTTATTGCTGTCAAAGATGTGGTTCAGCTCAGCACTTCTGAGCTGAACCAGAAGTTCAGCTCAGAAGTGAGTTATCCTCTGTGAAGAGAGTTATCCTCTCTTCACAGAGGATAACTGTTTAAAGTGCACACCACTTCCTGTAAGCTTCATTAGATAGCTGGCGCTTCGGTAATTGGATGAAATCAGATGACTTAAAACTTCAACACAGGCCCCGCCACCAGCAAGCACTCATTTCTCAATAGCATCTGTACAAATCACTGGTGGTGGGAAGGTTCACTTTTTTCTGAGTTTTTGATTGGCAGGGGTGGGATGTTAAAGGAGCTGACCATTCAAAACTACTGCTGCCCTCTTCAGGTTATTCTGACTTTCTTAAACGAGGTTTTCCCTTGTATAAGGAAAAATACATCCATATTTTAATACATCTAATCCAAATGAATGAAACCAAGTAATGTGCATTAATGAGAGGAGCCAGTGGCACCATTTCCTTCCGGTAATTTTTAAATTTTGGAGCCATAAAGGTCTTGAAGCACATTGAGTTTCAATAAAAGATCTTTGCAAGCAAAATACAAAGTTGAGCAGCCTGCAGAAATAAATCTGATCATAAAATTGTCATAGTAAAAATTGTTTTGTAAACATGATACATTGTTGGGTGTGGCTTTAAAATTGTTTATTGTGTTGTGCACAATGTAGCAGCAAATTTGAAACGGCCCACAATAGACTTCATTTAAATCCATAACTTTAACCCTTGATTTTCTTCCTAATGTCACAAAAAATCGTCACAATTTTCTTTATATTCGTAAGCAGTTGCTTTTCTTTGAATCAAACTTTTATTTCAGAGGTAAACTTCAGGGACACTTCTGATGCTCTTTGATAAGGAGTTGTCATTCTGCACTACTTTGAAAAGACAATCTGGATACAAACCATCACAGCATCATTACCGGTTACTAGAAATCATTTAAACAGTGAAACGCTCGTCCTGCTGAGTCTCAATAATACCTATAGTTTTAGAATAGTGCCTGCTCTCATCAAATATAAATACAAGACTATTTCTGTATTACCAATTAAAACTTGCTGCTTCTTGGGCCTTCTAATTTAACGGTAGAGGTAACAGTATGCCTTCTTCACAGGCATTGTGTTGTCTGTAAGTTCTGCCAATGTTACCGCCTTGTGTTTTTTGCCAACCTCAACAGGGGCTGGTCCTCAGCTCAAACCCCATGCCCTGGGTCTTTGCAAACTCTCCCATGTGCATATGCTCCGTATGGTTCAAGTGCAATTGCCAATTTTCCACCATCTGCCTGTGCCCTGTACTTCGACACAGAGGCAAGGTCTCTGCTGGATAGCAACCACCACCCTTCACCTTGCTGGAGCAGAGATGTTTTAAATGTTAACTTGCAGTCTGCAGGAGCTGAGAATGATCCACAAATCACACCACGGTGCCAGTTGAATGTGCTCATGTTGAAGGAGATAGGACATATTTGTTATCATTTATTTTTCCTTTCTGCTTTTCTTTTTTGTTCTGCGTATTATCCCCAGCTTGTTCTACTGCATGCTTCCTTAACTCCCTCTTCTGATTTTTTTTTCACACCTATGTTCTCTATCTACCCCCTTTCTTCATCTCACCACTCTAATGCTGCTTCTCTCTTGCTTGGTCTTGCAAATGGATGTCCACCAACAGTTTGTCTGCAGAGGTAACATATTTGAGTGAAGAAGGTAGACAAAAGCAAGAATTAAAGAGGTTAGAAAAAAATACTAAGCTCAAACCAAATATGTCTGATGCGAGCGTTTAAGTGAAAATTTCTTGTTTGAGGGCAGCAGTCCAATTTCAGGATGCAGTACTTTACAGCTGTAAAATTCAGAAATAATTCAGAATGCATGATGATGCATTTACTCTACTGTCCAAAGAATGTCTGGAGCTTGCAAATGTACTAGAAGTCTGCTTCTGCAACATCAGGGTGCAGTTTATGATGGCAACCCTCACACACCACAAGTGTATACACACATCTGCTGACACACAAACACATTAGGCCATGAATGTAGGGCTAGCTAAGCAGATTATTTGAAGGAGGAATTCACCACATAAACGCTGTGATTAGTTTCTTTAATTGTGAGACTTTCAGAAACACTAAATGAATCATTAAATGGCTACAACAGCCTGGAGATTTTGAGTTCAGCTATACACCTGTGTTTACATTCTGGGTTCTCGGGTCCTCAGCTCAATTCACACAATACACACCACCGTCTGCTTTTCATGCTTTGTTTCAAGGTTCTGTTCTAGGAAAGAATTCAATATTTTTAAGATATAATGTCCTCTTATTCAGCAAAGACGTGTCTGATTCTCTCAGTCTTTCTCTCATTGTCAGTCTCTCTTTCTATGTCTGTGTGTGTTTGTGTGTGTGTGTGTGTGTGTGTGTGTGTGTGTGTGTGTGTGTGTGTGTGTGTGTGTGTATGAGTGTATCAGGTTTCCATATCCTTATGGGAACCTATTTCTATCTACAATGTGGGATTATGGGGACCATTGCTCCTTATGGGGACATTTTCTTGGTCCCCATGAGGGAAACTGTTGTTTCTGTGATGGTTAGGGTTAGGGATAGGGTTAGGATTATGGGTAAGGGATAGGCTGTAGAAAGTCAATGGAAGTCAATGTGAAGTCCCCACAAGTGATGAAAACACGACTTGTGTGCGTGCGTGTATGTGTGTGTGTGGTTCCTGGTTTGTGTGCATGTTTATTCCCTCTGTAAGGGAAACAGTGGTGGGTGGGCTCAGAAGTGGAGGGGGGTACTTTAACGGTCTTTTGAAGGAGATAAATGGTTTACAGATGGTCCAATCAATATATTCAAATGAGACAAAGAGTCTAGCAATGAGCATTGAGCAATGGGGTATGGGTGATGGAGGTCGGGCCCCAAACACTTCAGGTCATGACCGGCATCAGAGCTTGTGGCGAAGATGCAACACAACTCAATCCATCTCATCGCAGTCAGCTAGGGTAGATATTTTAATATCTCAAATATTCAATATTTACTATATTTTGTTAATTCACATGAAATTGATCAAATTAATAATTGCTAAACAATTAAGGCAAATTAGTTTTTAAAGGCAAACCCAACCTTGTTACATATAGTCTAAGTCTGCTTCAGTTAAATAACAAAAAACAACTAAAAAGTTATCTGTGCTGTCAACATCTTAGTAATATTCTATAAACTTGTGATTAAGAGAGTGTTAACATCTCAGCGTGGTACTTCAGCAGTAAAATGGTTGAGAGAATTGAAAGAAGCTCAGAGGGTGATTTAAGACTTCAAATCATTTCAAAGTTCAGTTTATTAACTTTGTTCATAGCTTTCAATCAAGACTGAACCAGTCTGTGAGATTCTTGATAGAAAAAATGAAATGTTACAGTGGGATGTACATGAAAAAAGACAGTAACATTCTTTAAACTGTGAACATTGATTACTTTCCAGCTTCATTAGTTTATTACTTTACAAAAAGTTATATAACTTAACATTTTTTTGTCCAGGATTTGAAACAGTATTGCTTATAGTTTAGCTTATCAGAAGGTATTAAAAATGCATAGCATGTTGCCTCCACAATAAGCCCACAGGCTGCGCAGGCTTCGTCATATTTCCTGGTCTTTTTCTGCTGACTACCGTTACTTGCTTTATTTGCCTCTGCCATGTTTTTCTGTTCACAGTCAGAAACTTCTCCATGTCTCCTCCAACTGCTCTGTACACTGGTGAGCTGTGGAGGTATTGTTTACGTCAAATATTCATATTGCTTTTATTTTGTTAGAAAACAATCCAGCCCCTCTGTGAGGATCTGGAGGACCTTGGTGGTTTGGCTCTATACATAAATTCCGTGTCAACTTTAATAGGTACATCTATCAAACTTCTTGTTAACACAGATTGTATATCCATCAGAACAGTGATTCTTGAGAATATGGACAAAATGAGTTTAAATTTTTCCCAATTTGTTCTTTATTTATTATTTCTTAACCTTATGTATGCAAATATGACAAATAATGTTTTGGAAATATTAATGATGCTAGGGTGCAGGCTCCCAGTTGCAACACTTTTTAAAAAAATTAAATTATGACCTGACCAAGAACTTTGTCATCACCATCTGACAAAATAAATATAAAATATTTTTTAATGGCCCTATTAGTGATATTTTTACTCATTTTACAGACAAATGCTTCTCAAGAAACAAAATAAATATTATTTAAAACAAGAAAACAACAAAAACTCTATCTGATGGAGTTGACAGTGCATGATGGAGTTGACGCAGAAATGAAGGTGGTGACAAACTAGTGAGTAAAAAAACTTGATACATGTGAAGTAATGCAATTTATGTAAAATACATTAAAACAAATTAATTGCACATTTAAGTGAGATTTCACTGAAAGAGCCTCAAAAACTCTGATAGAGTTGACAAAATGCCAAACTACCTCAATTTATATGTTATTCTGAAGGAGGCCATATTGTAGCTCATCAGGTCCATGAAATCTTTACATTATACTAAAATTAAGTTTTTATTTCACAAAATTTCATCAAAGTTTTGTAAATTGTCAGTTATGGTGATGACACATCATGGTTGTGACGAGCAATTTAGGAATAAAACAGAAGAAAAACTAAAGAATAACAAAAGCTAACCAGAGCTAACTAGCCCTCTTAGCAAAGGAAGAGAAAAGACAACGTCATGGGGTCCTCAGAAGTTCTGGTACCCCCCAATAATGCCTGATTTTTTTTTTTTACATTCTTTTTATGTCTGACAGTGTTGACAAAAACTTGGGACAAATTTCAATGGAGTTGGAAAAGATATAAAAATGATTTTTAATTTAATTTACTGATACTGTTATAATTATTTATATGAATACTTATACTTAATAGTCATAATATATTATCTTAATATTCCTTTAATTGTTTTAAACTATTATAACAGTGTTTCTCAACCTTTTTTGGGCCAGCGCCCCCCTGGCCTTTATCCAGGTCCCTCACCACCCCCCACCAAATAATTTGTAGGATACTTTACACTGACTATTATTTTATTATTAATATTACTATCACTATTGTAGATGTTTTGATTTTTATGCTTGTTTCTGTATTTATCATCAAAAATTATTTCCCAGAGAACAAACAAGCAATGGGAATAGAAATTATTTTCACAGGTGTTTACAAAAAATGCAACGAACATTAAAGTTAAAATTGGTAGGCCTAACAGCAGCCAATCAGAGTGGAAAAAATATTCTTATTTTGTGCCATTTTCTAGTTGTTAAATATTGCACAAAATGACCAGATAAAAGATGTTCAACATGCCAGTTTAAACTTTGAACTATTTGCAAACCGACTGAGCTCTGCAACATTAAAACATGGACAGAACTGTAACTACATTAATCATAACTCTTCTTCTCTTCAGTGTTTCTGTCGGTTTCTGGTGGTGCAGCTCTGTGCTGCCTTCAGGAGAATGGGACATCAGAGTATCATCCATAAAATTTCACCCACATGGCATTTATTGTGCAAACGAGAGCTTTCAGTGGAAAAACAAAAGTTCCTTTTAATGCCATACAAATATGAGACAGAAACATGGATAATATCTTTATATAGACCTGTCTATAGATTATAGATTAATATTTTTACTGGACAGAAATTACAAAGATCAAATCTGGTTCTTCATCAAATCCTAATGAGTCAAAGTGTCATGGAGTCATCAGCCTCATGACATTAACAGACATGAAAAATAATATTGAAGAAATATATCAAATCTAATTAAAAACTTAAATAAGTGATAAGTTATTTACTGTTATGGTCTGTAAGATATATTTATTCTCAGTAGTAGATATGGTCTCAACAAACCCATGGCACTTCAACAATATTATTTTACCTTTTATCTGGAAATAGTGTCTGTTTATTCTTGCCATACAGTCTCTGTATTAATTATTGCTCGAAAGGTCTTGCCATACCAGTTTATTCTTCTGTATTTACTTTAGATTCTTAGTTTATTCTTGCATTTTGTTCTTCATTCATTTCCATTTAGTTTCCTTTGATTAGTATTATCCTCTCTTGGTTTATTGCTATGTCCACTTTAGTTT
>NW_006800118.1:187847-200251 GCF_000485575.1 Poecilia formosa
GTTTCACATCATGTGTTGATTTTTAACTGTTCAGCGTCGGATTCTCTGTTTTTATGCCATAATTCACATCTAGTTCGTCGCTCCGTTTTATGTCCCGCTTCTCCTGTTTCAGAGTTTTGCTCAATGTGCGCGTCTTTATTATTTTAACCCCTTAAGGTGCAGGGTGGTCGGGAAACGTATCGATGGGGAAAAGGCAGACGGACATAAACCTTTTAAAACAACGGAAATAATTTCTGCAATCTGATTATTGAAATTTAAAAGTGCTGTGTTGTTCTATCTCCCCCGTTTCATACCGGACCACTTACAGCACCAGTGTTAACGCTATAAAATGAACGCTCTCTATCGAGGTATCACCATGGAGGGATTTCTTTATTAAATGGGTTCATTTTTCAGAGGGATACAAAGTGAGGGTATCGTGATTTTAGGTACTAGCAGGAGAACGGAGCTGCGCCAAGAAGCTAACAGAAGCTAACAAACACTGAATAGAAGAAGAGCTGCCATCGATACAGTTGCAGCCAAGCATGATTTAATGTTACACAATACACTTTTACCAAGTTGCTCAGAGTCTAAACTGGCATTGTTGTGCATTTAAGGTGTAAAGTTTACCTTCGACCAAACGCCCCCCAAAGGATAAAAACTTCCGCCAGCGCCCCCTGCCGTCCTCTGAACGCCCCCTGGGATTTTACAGACATCATCCACCTACTACTATGTTTAACATATTAAAATATTCAGCAAACACCAGAAAAATATACATTGTTGTGCTCACATGACCCAGGTTAGTTTAGTCAGATATTTGAAAAAAATATATTTTGTGTATATTTCATTCAAATTTTGTGCTTTAACCATAGGACCTGTTTTGTCCCTATTCTCAAGAATCACTGAGAAGTATAGCTGGAATTAATCAGAAACACTTAGCCATCTAGATGTGGTGAAGATGACTTATGTGTAAAGCGGAAGAGAGGAGTTAAGAGGAACTACATAGCTCTGACTGCGTGTTGTGGTTGTTTAGTGGCAGAACAACTGGTTTACTTATTTCAGAAACTGCTTAACTGAGATTTTCACACTCAATTATCAATCAGTTTTACAGAGAATTTATGAAAAATGAGAAAACATGCATTGAGCATCAGTTGGGTGGAGAGAAATGGCTTGTTGATATAAGAGGTTAAAGGAGAACGAACAGACTGCTTAAAGATGATAGAAAAGCAGCAGTAGCTCAAATAACTACTTATGTACAAGCTATTTGAAAAAAACATCCCTGGACCTTGAAGTAGATTGTCCGTTGGAGAGAAAGACGCATTAAGTGCCACTCCTGTCAGCTAGGATTTTAAAACTTATGCTGCAATTCAGATTATAAGGTCAAAATGGAGACAAATGCACTGTATGCTTATGAAGACTTTATTTGATGATTAAACATGATCAGAAATAAGTTAATGGATCTAGAACAACAAAACACACTGCCTGGTCAAAAAAGGTTGCAAACAAAAAAAAGGTTACATATTCTAATATTTTGTTGGACTGCCTGATGCACCCATCACTCTGGAACTCTGGTAAATTTGGACTCATCAGACCACATGTCCTTCTTCCAGAGGCCAATCTTTATGTTCCCTAGCAAATCGAAGCCTTTCTTTCTGGTTAGCCTCAATGATTAGTGGTTTTCTTAAGGCCACACAGCTGTTCAGTCCCAGTCCCAAGAGTTCCCTTCACATTGTGCTTGTGGAAATGCTCTTACATTCACTATTAAACAGCGCCTGGAGTTCTACTGTTTTTTATTTTCTTCGACTTGATATCAGACATTAAGTGATCACCGATCATGATCACTCAGGATTTTTTCCGGCCACATTTCTTCCTCTTAGACAATGGATCCCCACTTTCCTCCTAGTTTTCAATAAAGCGTTGGACAGTTCTTGACCCAGTTTTAGTACTTTCTGCAATCTCCTTAGTTTTTTTTCTGTTTGATTTGACCCTTCTCAAACAGACTGACATCTTTTCCATGACCATAGGATGTGTCTGTCCACATGGTTGCTTAAGAAATGAGAAGCAACTCATTGCACTAGTTGGGGTTAAATAACTTGTTGCCATCTGAAACATAATCTCCCATGCAGTAATTATCCAGTAGGAGCCTCATACCTATTTACTTAAATCACTTAGGTCACTTATCTGAGACACTGTTAACAATAGTCCATTTTAGAAATAAATATAGCAGAAGCCTTCACGGTCTCATCACCAAGTAGTTAGCTTCAAGCATTCAGTTTCCACAACCTTTAATATCAGGTGATGATTTTCAACAATAAATGTTCTTTCATTTCCTTCACAAGCAAATACACAGTATACAGGTGGGGAGCAGTACATGTTGGATGTGTCAGGACAACTGGAACAACAAACGTGTGTTTGTTGTGGGTGTGTACCCTCACCTGATGGCAGTTTACAGAGACCAGTCAATGTAACATTTATGTTTTTTCAGTGTGGGACATATGTTAGTAAAGGAAGAGACCCCACACGTGTAGGGGGAAAACAGTAAAACTGTTCGCACTAAGGCTTGGGCCAAGCAGAACTTCATGCCCAGAAATCTTCTGCTAGGTAGATGTGCTGAAACCACCATGCAGAACTTAATGCTGTGTGTTCATATTGATCAAAAATTGGTAACATGTTTTATCAGCAATTGTGTTTTCTTTAAACTGTACACAATTCACAACAGGGTCTTGACCTCCCACCTTGGAAATCTGTGCTTGACACAAATAACACTGGCTCATATATGCCCACATAATGTCCCACTTACACCCTGTCCCTACACATCCTGAGAGGGGGATTTAAAAAAATTAGAGCAGCTCAAGTGGGAAAACGGCACCCATTTGTCTTTGGGATAATATGAGTGAGGGTGCATTAGAGACAAATAGCATCCACTTCCATTTCCTTTATCATTGTCAGGTCAATTAATAGGCCAAGGATCCTGAGTCACTAGATGGAGGCAACACACACAAGCGCACAAAGGGAGGTCTTTCAGCTGGTGACCTTGGATGCTCCTCCCAACACAAAAGACCCCCAGAGATGGATGCCTCTTTAGAGAGCTCCGAGTCCCTGGAAGGATACTGTTGCTGACACCTCACAAACACACACACATCACAGAGTCCTGGGGAGAAAAAAATGACATGCATGTGCACTGATGGGTTAGGGGCTCAAACTAACACTGGAAAATGCTCAGCCAGATTACTTATGTACAGAGCAGAGGCTATTAGTATCATCAGATGGAGTAGAGGAAGTAGACTGATTGAAAATCCCAGCTGTAGTATGCCCATTGTGAGGTTGCATTGAGAGCCATGAAGAACCTTCTTTGACTCTGCATTTATCAGTCTGGTAGATTAGAAAGTCACCTGGAGGGCAAGCTGTCTTCCTACTGGGAGGAACTCAGCACTCAACATATTTTATACATTGTATTGGTGATGAATGATGATGATGAGGATGATGATGACTGTTATGCTGGTGACAACATTAAGTTGAATTCTTATTGAGTATATTCAAAGTCAACCATCAAATGATTTTAGTTGTTGCTTAGTCATCCTTATCTCTAATTCTTAATTACAATAACGACCTGGCAGGGAGGAGAAAAATAAAACTAGAGACTGTAACTGAAATAAACTCTAGGCCCACAACCTAATCCAAACAAGATGATATGGGAAAACTGTATTTGTCTGTATTTTTTTTAACTAATGGGCAAAAAACAAACAAACAAACAAACAAAAGAAACACATTAGGATTCTCAATACACTACATCCAATCACTGACATCATCAGATATGGTAAATCAGACTGAGCTGAAATACAGTCCAGCTGTCTTTACATAATTTTCTTAAAATTATGTAAAGACAGCTGCAAACATATATACTTGTTTGCAGACATGAGCACACCATGTATTTCAGAGAACTTAAAAAAGGCATTGAAAACAGTGAGTGTTAGGCTTAAGCAACAGTCACTTAAACCTAACATAGTTCAAACGTTCTGTGCATTGAACTTCTTGATCATCAACACAATGATAAGTTTGTCTCATGTCGGTCCCCTCTGTTCGTTGCTTTCTGTGAAGTGAAAGAGCAAACACTATTATGTGTCTGCTCATCTTGGCAAAATAAATATGCCAAGATGAGCAGAACTCAATATATGGTAATTATTTGACATGATATACTTACACAGTGATTACCATATCTCCAAGACTAGACAGATACAGTGAGGAAAGCGAGGGAAGAACAGAATAGTGAAAAAGATGAAAGACCCCTGATAAGAATTTTTTTCCTCCCCTCCCTACATGGGGATGTACAAGACTCTGAAGGCAAATGGGTCTTCCATATGTATCTTCACTGATAACTCATCTCTATAGGGACTGAAGCAATTCAGGAGCAGCTCTGGCACATAGATCATAGATCATACTTCTGTCTAGTTTTCTGTGTATTGACTGTTTGTTTATAAATGCCCTAAGCAGAGCTGGACTATTAATTTTGTTGTACTGCTTACTGTGCAATGACAATTAATCTAATCTAATCTAATCTAATCTAATCTAATCTACAGTCAACAAAATCTACAGTACACACAAAAAGTCAGACCTATAGTTATGTTACATCAAGCAAACAGGTATAGCATATTGAGGTAAAAATACACAGACAGAATGGGACAAAGTCAGCTAATATCCTGAACATTTACTGAAACACCACACACACCAAACAGTGATCAATTAGTGTGTTTTTTTTCCAGTCTAGTACATGCATCTCACTGTTCGCTTTTGTGTCCTATTGGTTCATTTCTGCCAATAGGACAGAAACGTTTGCAACGTTTTTACAGACACCTGCATGCATACAGACACACATACCTTTGTACTTCTATACAAACTGAAAACTTTGTATAGTCTTCCATTCATTTTAGTAACTGCATATAAACCTAGCATAGATATTCTTCCTAACAAAAAATCAAAAAACAAATGCTAGTCAATTTCTAACCCTAACCTTAACCAAACCTGATTGACACCATCTCTCTAAACCTAACTGGCAGAGTTCAGTACAACTGCAAAAAAGTGAAGACCAGGAAGTGTCCTCATTCCTTTTGATTCCTTATAAGGAACTATGATATTCACTTACTGTGAAGTATTCATGATCAAAAATACAAATGCATTCCTATGGAAACAATGTTGCCCATTATCTCATATAAACCTTTCCCTTGAGCTAGCTGTGCATCATAATTTCATACTCTGCTGTGTCCAGTTGTTGATGTGAATTGAATTGTAAATATTTTTTTTAAACTAGGGAAACATTTACTGTATTAAATGAAAAGTTTTTCATTCAGAGCCAATTGCCTGAGCTCCACATCAGGAAAAGCTTTTGACCTGCTGAGTTTGGCTATGTCTAATTTTTCTTCATTACATTTTAAGATATTACAACACCAGGCAAAATTGTTTTTTTTGTTTTTTGTTTATCCCCTTAGCAGTAATTAATTAGTCATGTTAAAATACAACGTGATCCTTATTTTAACTCTGAGAATTCATTGTGTTTCATAACAGACTGATGCTGAAAGCTCAAAAGGATGAAAGAGAGAAACTTTGCTGTAGTTTGTTCGGCCATCCTGAGTGCTAAACTGTTTTAAGTTTAGGACTCAAAGTCTGAATCAATAGCAAATCTATGTGTCAGAAAAGAGTTTCTTTTGAAATAGCTTAGCTCCTCTTAGTTTGAGCCATCTTCACTTTGTAACAGCACTCACACTGAAGAGCATTGTTTGTCAGGCAGCCTGGAAGTGCTTATGTATGATTACTGAAAAAAAGATTTGACGTTTTATTTTCTGATTAATGTGTCAGTGCTAAAAAAAAAAAAAAAATCAACGCTACTTAGCAGTATTAAGTATAATTTATTAAGAGTAAAGTTAGAATGAAACGTTGCTGGAAGAAAACATCCATAAAATCATATATCTTACATGTCTTATATCTTACAATATAATTTATTTATATTTACTTGTCCACAAATATGTCAGTGTGTCTATATGCATGAATCTCTTCTCTAAGAATTGTATTTGGTATTACAATATTTTTGACTTAGAAATCACAACTGTTACTGACTGAAAAATATTGAACTTCAGATGGAATTTTCATCTGTTATATAAAAGCACATTTCATAGATCGGACCAATAACGATTACATTCACCCATCTATAATTGAGCACGTATGTAAATGAGAGCTGATGTGCCTGAGCTCCAGTTGAGGGTAAAGATGTTTCCATTTGTGCTACAAGGCTTTGAACACATGGTCAAATCTTTGATCCATAGCAGTGTTAGGATGAAACAATGTTTGATTATCATTCTTAAATCATTATCTGGTGCAACATGAACAGATGATGACATCAAAAAGAGATTTGTTGTGTGATTTCTGTATTTTATGCACTTCCCAAACTAGACTAAGTTGACCTCTTCTCATCTCAGCTTCTCAGTTCCTTTAATCATGCCTCCTCCTGTCCGGATTGAATATTTATTGGCTTATTTATTCTTAATCACAGACAGCCGCTTGTCTGTCCTTTCAAATTCAAGCTCCTTGTATTGCACACACATGCTCACGCATCGACTGGTAAATGAACAGCTGAACCCCCATTCCTAGTTGCCCCTAGCAATCTCTCTGTGTGCTTGTCAGTGGGTATGAAATTAGATTTGTGCCAATAAAGTTGCATTTTTTAGCAATCAAAAAAAAAAAAAAAAACAACTAAAAATGAGATTTTAAGAAATAAAAAAATAAAGGCAATTACTTATTTGGTGATGTACTGTTGTGTTCAGCTTAATCTTGTCATGACTGAGGGTTTGGTGAGGTGAGGGAAGATGCAGGCAGACCCAGGATAAAGGTGATGATGATGGTTTTAATGATGAAATAATCCAAAAGAACAGAATACAAACAGGTTGCACAGGGAGCAACAGGGAAGACATAGATGTACACACGACAGTGACACACGACAGCACAGGGAAACTGGCTAGTACAGACGACGAGGATCCGACAAGAGACAAAGACAACAGGTGGGACTAAATACACTGGGAGGGTAATCAAAGAAACGAGACACAGCTGGGAACAATCAACAGGGAAGACAGAGACTCACCGGGGAACAGGCTAAGAAACAAGAAAAATCTCAAAATAAATTCACAGAAAACAGATCACAACAAATTTCCTGCATTTTGATACTGGATTGAAAATCTGAATGATACATACGTTCTATTTACTTTGTAATACTGTGACAATTTATTTGCAATTTTTGCAGAAATATCTCTGGCAGATGTGACCTTATGGCTACCTGATAATGTAACTTTCAGGCTTATAAAAAAAGGTTGGATAGATATTTAAGCATTTGTGCAGAGTTTATTTCAGGTAAAGCTGGTAGGCCAGAGAAAAATAGTTTTATTTGTTCAGGACAGTTTCAGCAACAAGGCAATTCAAAGTGTTTACATGATTAGAAAGAAACGAAAACAACAAACAAGTAAAAAAATAAACATTACATTGTAATTGCAAAGTAAGAGATAACAGTTTAAACAGGAGACAGTTAATGACGTTCCAAAGGGAACTAAACAAATAGACTTTTGGCCTTGATCTATAGGAACTCAGTGTTTCAGCATCTTTGCAGTTTTCTGAAAGTTTGCTCCAGATTAGAGCAGTATGAATGCTGCTTATTCATGTTTGGTTCTGGTTCTGGTAATGCAGAGCAGACCTGAATCATTAGACCAGAGAGACCTGGAAGGTTCACAAAACAGCAGATCTTGAATGTATTGTGGTGATAAACCATTTAGTGATTTATAAACTAGCAACAGTATTTTAAAGTGTATACTCTGAGCTACAGGGAGCCATTGGAAGGACTCTAGAACTTGGTGATGTTCTCTATTTTCCTGGATTTAGTCAGAACGCCAGCCGCAGCATTCTGGATCAGCTCCAGCTGTGAAGATGCTGTTACAGTAATCAATGTGACTAAAGATAAACACGTGGATGAATTTCTGGGTGCTGACTCTAGATCAGGGGTGTCCAAAGTCGGTCCTCGAGAGCCGGCATCCTGCATGTTTTAGTTCTCTCCGTAGTGGTAGTAACAACCTCCTCAGGAAGTCAGTGGTCTGCTTAAGCCTCTAATGAGCCATCATTTGATGCATGTGTCTAAAACCAGGGAGAGAACTAAAACATGGAGGATGCCGGCCTTCGAGGACCGACTTTGGACACCCCTGCTCTAGATTGTTCCTTTTTCAGTCCAAAAATAATAACTTCAGTTTTATTTCAGTCAGTTGGAGCATCCCTCCATTCATTTGATCTATGCTTCTCCTCCCGATCACAACAATCCTTTTAGGTAATCAGCATGTGTGAATGTGTGTTATCTCTGCTCCTCATTATGATTTCAAGCTTATTTTTCATGAAGAGCCCACACACCTCACAGCTGCATGCTGGAATCAGTCGTTACCTGTTTGCTGAGTGTGAAATCAGACTGTTTAGGAAGTGCATTGTTACTGAGAGGGATTACACTGGACCAGTGCCCGACCCTTCTCCACATCCAAATCTCACATTTCCACCGCGGAACGAGGAAGATTGCCTTGTTTTTAAGAACTATAGCATCACTTTCTCTTAACAAGGTCCTCATACAAGCTGAATATCACCTTTTGTTATAATGTATTTAAAAAAAAAACATTAAAAATGAAATTGCACAGAGTTTGGTTCAGACTAAGAGTTACTGTTAAAGGAAACCAGATATCACATTAGCAGTAAAACCCAGTCCTAAACCAGCCCCACTGCAGTCTGAACCTTATGTAAATGCTTCTAACTTTGTTACATCCTCACACTCTCCTCGTTGTACCTCAATTTATCCTTGTTTTTTCAGCAATTTTTGGGAATGTTTAGGTTTGTCCTGCTAACTCAGAAAGTCTTTGTGAGCTCAAGCTAAAACTCATCAAAATGCTATAGAAGGTTTTTACTTTCTCAAAATGTTTAAAGGAGTTCTGCTGTAAAATTATCAGAGATTTTTACCTGAGAACCACAAACAAGTCAGATCAGTTACCATCAAATCATGCCTTCAGTTTTTTATTTCTGCACCTAAGCCACAGTGGCTCTGGTGCTGCTTTTTCTTCATCACCAACACCTAAACTTTGCCCTTACTAAAATATGTTCAGTAGTGCAAGTGAGATGTTTTGTAATGCACATGTCAGAACATTCCAGGCACTCATGAGGAATTTGATATTATCATGAGTGCCTGAGAATATCAGGCACTCATGATATTCTCATATATCAAATTTGGTATAAAATTTTGAATTATATATCAAATTTCTCATGAGAAATTGTATATATAAGCTTATGTGTCATTTGTGCAGCTCCAAATCTTACTGTAATGATGACACATCCTTCTGTCAGTGGTCTTGGTATGCAAGTCTTTTATAAGATTTTTATGTGTTGTTGTGTATCATGTCTTTGTTGTTTTTTATGTCTATGTGGACCATGAGTCTGTTGAATAAAGCAACCAATCAATCAATCGTGTGATTTATGTGCTGTTATGGAAAGACTGAGCTGTTGGTTTTTAGGAGCTTACATTTAACATGTGATCCTGTTACTGGAAATGTGTTCACTGAAGTGACTAAATCAGTCAAAACATGTATATAAATTACAATCAGCAGGTAAATAAATCTCAAGGTTAAGATCAAGATTCGGACTTAAAATGAGAACGATGCTTTTCTTCTGCTGATTTCCTTTTTTTGGACTGAAAAGTATTTTCCCAGGACCTTGATCATCTTGTATCACCAAACATGACAGTATCTGTCAGAGAACAATTCCCACATAACTGGTAGAAGCCCAGGTGAATGACTGTGGGACCCCACTCAGTGCTTCACCTCTCTGATGCCATGACTTTTCCACAGGCTGTCTTGCTCTAATTGAAGTCACAACAGACGTGGTGTATCAATTCTAACTTTGCCATTAAGGTTTAATCGGGTGTGCAGGAGACCAGCCTGCCAGACCAAAGGTTCTTTTTGTGAGAGTCCCATCTGTTGGTGATACAATGGCCCCCAGACCGGCCCTGGCCCAGAGAGAGAGGGTAAGTGGGAGGGTTGACAGGATGACAGGATAGACTGTTCCACTCGGTGCAACCAAAACCCTCCTGCCTCGTGTCTGTCTGGACAGTTCTGCCATGACGCACACAAACACAGACGGCTGGGAACTTATTTCAGAATTATGAGGCCTCATTATTTATATTACTCATATTACAAGTTATCTTGAATAAGGTAGATTCTGCTTTTTTGTTATTCTTGTTGTTTGACTTTATTTTTTTCTAAAAAATATGTCATATTGAAAAGTAAAGAAATAAAGATGCTTGATTATATTTGCTAACTAAAACCTCCTCAGTCATCTTTATGTTGAGATGTTTCTATATTTACTATATACAGAAATATACAGTAAATAGGGTGTAAATGCACACACACTGAGGACACACACCTAACAGAAACACACTCCTCATGTTTCTGTTAGGTGTATGCAGGCAATTTGCAGGAAGGTCATAACCCTGGTGAATGATGTGAATGCTGAGCTATAAACTTTCATTGCTGCCACACACGTTATATTCATATATGTATTTATGTGTTGAACTGCAGAGTTGGATATATGGGTTTCACCGTGAATAAAAATGTGCCAATTAGTCCCTACCAATGCTGAACATGTTTTGGTGGAGGAAGTGTGATGCTGTGGGTCAACATCTCACTGACTGCTTAATATGACTTTCCATCATATTAGTTGTTTCAGATTGCAAGATCCTGAGATCAGATTATTCAACCAGTGGGATGTTGGACCTGACACCACTGAGGAATCTGTTAAATGAATAAGAGAAAATCTGGACTACAACATTCTTCCTGAAGAAAAGCCACATAAAGTAATGCAATAAAAGGTTGATGCTTTAAATATGTCCACCCCATTGACACCACCCACCCATTTTTTTTGATTGGTGTCTCCCAATACAGTGCATGGACCTTGAAGCTAAGTGGTACCTTCAGGTCATGGTGGTAGTGGTGGTGGACCACCTGCCATTAATGGAACAAAGTCAGCTGTGATACATTCTATCTCACTTTCTTGAACAAAGTGAACAAAGTGGTGACCTCTGCCACCATGATGTAACCAGACCAGCAACACTGCGTTGGCTAAGCTGCCAAGGCAGGACAAGTAATGAGTATCAAAGAGAGGGTACCTGCTTTTCCCACTGACTATTTAAGCAGACATACTCCTACAAAGTGACATAATCTGCACAATTATAAAGCAAGTCATGGTTCTTGCTTGCAACTACAAACAAAACATTAAATGGGAAAGCAGGATTTCTCTTGCTGTTGAACCCCTTTTCAGCTTGATCTGTGTAACTCAGGTCAACTCGACTCGGTTGCTAAGGTTTTCCATTAGGTACTGGTATTTGATATCAGCTCCTTTTTTAGTATGTACTCACAAATTCCAAATAAGCCAAGTCAAGATGAAAATGCAATGACAAAATACTGAAGGTTGCTGATTGTCTATGGTGTGTCTCCATGAAATCCGCCATTTCTAAAAACTCAGACCATAAATTAAGCATGTTTGGAGTTTTAAGGAAAATAGCCGTACTACAATTCACACCATGGTCCAACGATGAGGTGGAGACATTTTTGTGCTTGGTGGCTGATGAGAAAAGACAGAGTGAGCTAGACAATAATTTGCAGCACATAAATCAGGTAACAATATTTGGACCACTTTGCTATTACATCCCCATTCAGATTGATGTGGTACTCAACTGTAATAGAAACGAGTCAAGCCAAGCACATTCATGGAAAATTAGCCCTGGTTACACACAAGATGACAAGTTCATACAGATGCCTGCAAAGCTGGTGTTAGCATGTCCACATGAAGCAGACTTCCACCTGTAGGTACTTGTGTTGCAAAAGCCACATCACATCTGTTCAAGAAATAGAAAGAAAACTAAAAGAAACAGAGAAACAATGTCTATCAGTAGCATCATGTGTTGTGAAAACTGATTTGGACCCATTGACTGCAGGTTTGTGGTGGCCTGATCTGTGCCGCACAGCTTGATAATATCACCAACTGCTGTTGATCCTGCTGAGCTGCTGATTGTCTCAGTAGTTTCTCAGGAAGAGGCCTTTGATGAAACACCACTTACATACTTTACACGAGCGCTGCAGTGAGTCCATGCTTCACATATCAGACACGGAGCGGGAACAAATGAATGCTCACATAGCATCTGGTGAATATTGAGACAGTTTTTATCATGATGAAAGAAATCCTTTTGAACCAAATACACAAAATGAAGATGATACAAACTGATGGTGATGAAAATTATAATAAGGTCAATGATGGACCTATCTGAGCCAGCTGAAATGGTTACTGTTCTAGAGTGATGGTGACACTACACACACACA
>NW_006800118.1:200507-212212 GCF_000485575.1 Poecilia formosa
TGTGTGTGTGTGTGTGTGTGTGTGTGTGTTTGTCTGTGTAGTCTTGAGAGGACCATTTTTTCAACAAATACAGATGTTGTGAGGACCCACTATTCATTATAGGGCTCAAAGCCTGGGCCCCATCAGAGGAAGTTCTGGTTTTGGGTTAGTGATTAGATTTAAAGTTAGGCACATATCGGTAATGATTAGGCTCAAGGTTGGGTTGTAGACAAGAACAAAAAATGAACTGAAGTCAATGCAAAGTCCTTGTAAAGATAGAAAGACATAATATCCATGTGCGTGTGTGTGTGTGTGTGTGTGTGTGTGTGTGTGTGTGGAGTTTGCTGCGCGTGTGCATGTGTCCAGTCACTTGGCTATTTTCATGGAGGGCTGTCACTCCCCTCGCTTCTAGCTGCCAACAGCAGTGGGGGGCTGAAGTGGTGGGGGAAAAGTCAGCAATAGCCCAGGCTCATTGGGGTGCAACATGAAGGTGTGTGCGTGTGCAGTTGGGGGAAGGATGGGGCAGGGCTTGGGGACATGAAGCAGTGAAGCATTACACGTCTGTTTATGGCTGTGTGTGATTGTTCTTGCTTGTCTATTAATTTCACATTGACGACAAATGATTTGCAAATGACACACAAAAAAGGAGAGAGTAACTTCAGGGTTAAAATGCATCATCACAAGAATCAAAGAATGATTCATCATCTTAATGTAACATTTGAACATTTTGGACAGAAAAAAAGGACAAAACATAATACAGTACCTAAAAAAGTATGGAGGGAAAAGTTTTCCGCCATCCCACCACATTAGTGGTGAACAGCCCTTGAACAGGTGGATGTTCTGGAACTAGACCCATCCAGAACATCCACCCTGTTGCCTTTAAACCATTGCTTGTAGCTTTAGTTGGAAGCTTTTGGGCGTTCAACAGTGACTTCCTCATTGCTACTGTTCCATAAAGCTCTGAGTGGTGAAGAACCCAGGCAACAGTTGCCATCTGCAGAGCCTCTCCATCTCAGCTGCTGAAATAGAGCAGCTGAGATGGAGCTGCATTGTCATGGTTACCTGGGGTTCTCTCTCACCAATCTCCTTGTACAGTCTCTCAGGTTGTAAGAAGAGCCTGATCCAGACAGATTTACACGTGGCATGCTCCTCCTGTTTCTTGATGACGATTGATCTGAACTCCATGGCTCCAGGATCTTAGAGATTGATTTGTATCTCTACTTCTGTATGGTACTCTTTTTGGAGTGTCCTTTAGTCTTCATGCTGTGATGTTAACCAGGAATACTGATGAATCAGAACCAAGTGTCTTTAAAGTACAATCACTGGAGACACACTCACTGCACACCTCCATTCCAAACAAGACCTTTAAGAGACCTGGGCCAGCCTCTTAAAGGGGTTGGATAATTATGCAATCCATCTATTTTGGAAAAATCCATTTTCATTTAGACATTAAAGGTTTAACTTTTGTAGATTTTTTTGTCCAAAAAGCCAAGTTTTGTTGCTTATGATTAATTTTCAAAAGCTGTATGAATGGTGAAGCCTACAAGGGAGTGAATACTTTATACGGGTTCTGTAAAAGCTTGCCTTCCTGTTTGTGTGGGAATGAGATGGGAGACTTGAAAGAGAGAGCATCAGGCACGGAAGGTACCCCCTTCTGGTTATCCTCTGAGGGTTTGATGATACTAAAGACACTGGAGAGGGCCCCGGCTGTGACCCAGACACACACACTCGCACACTGACACACCCACATATCCTCCAACCCAACCATTCTGTTCTCTTTACAACTTTACAAAATAGGCTTTTAATTTAGCTGGACGGCAGGGGCGTGTGGGGCTCGCCAGCATCAATCATCATAAGGAGGCTGAGGAGCGCCGGCCGTCCCCTGGGCTTTCTCACTGACGAGGATTCCCCCGGCCCCACCCCCAGACACACACTCAGTCTCACACACCCCGCCTTATGCTCTTTTGTACAGACTCTCGTTTGCAAGACCTGAAGACCTTATCATTTTGTATTATACATACACATGCGCATGCTGATGGAAATGTAGACACACACACACTCTCCATTACCCTCAGGGTGCAGATGATGAGACCAGACTAAACCCAGATGGGAAGCGGGGGTGACTGTGGAAATAAAAGATTACTACTTCTAAGTATTTTTAAATCACATTTAATCATCACAAAACTAGAACAAACCACATGGCAGTGCACATAGAAGTGTTTATTTTTTACGTGGCCTGACATAACTACTTTTTAGACCACATTTTATTTCTCTTTCCCATTTTGTCATCTGTTTTTGAATCCTTTGTACAATCATGTTCTCCTCTAAGCCAATTTGTATTTGCATGGCAAACGTTCATTTCCATTTTTGGGTTCATATGCCTACTTTCGTGGTTAATTGGATTTGGATCATATTCAAATGCTCAGTGTGTACCCAGCAATAATAATATTCCAGAAAAGATCTGGATGAATATCGTCAGAGATGTTGGCAGCACATCAAAGACGTGACAGTGTTTTTTCCCCCTAGTCTGTAAAAGATGGTTCCAAAATAACAACGTCAGCAAGATAACATTCCAGAAAAAGTCACATATTTCATTTACTGTACTACAAAATGTAAACCCATGTAATGCCTTCAGTAGGAAACATAGCCCTTGAACATGAACTCAAACTTCGATACATTTTATCTGAATTCCAACAGAAAACAGTACATGAATTTGAAGTTAAAGGAAAAATGACAAGTGGCTTTCATGTTTTTTTTTTCTCATTATGCGGTAGTCAGATAACTTCCGACTCAAAATAAAATCCAGCTGAGCCAAGTGCATTACAGAAGTGGCTTTGCAGTCCTGAAGACATTAGTCTCCACAGAATGATACTGCCACTGCCATGTTTTCCTGTGGGATGATGGTGATGTGCAGTGCTAGTTGTGTCTAGAAAGACTATCTGGATGTAGATCAAAAGGAGCTTCACTTTATAAACTCTTATGTTTTTCCCTTCAACATTAGCATTGTTCTTGCCAGTCTTACATGGAGTGCATGACTTGTAGTTTTACTGCCAACTGATTCTTGAGATCAGATTCTAATGATCTCTGCAGCTCCTCCACATGTCATGATCTGTGTTTCTGTGTACTTATTGTAAGGGTTGTCTGTGTTCAGTTCTGTCCTGTGAGTCTCTGCGTCTTCCCATTGATTGCTTCCCAGGTGTGTCTCGTTCCCTTGATCACCCTCTGTGTGGATTTAAGTCCACCTGTTATCTCTGTCTCTTGTCAGATCCTCGTCTATCGTCTCTAGTCAGTCAGTTTCCTCAGTAAAACTGTGTAGTCCTGAGGTTGCTTGTTTCAGTCTTTATATCAGTTGCTACCGGTATTAGCTGTGTGCTAATTTGCTGCCGTGCTGCCTGATCCTGGACTGAGCTTTTTTCATTAAAAGTCATCACCATCTTCATCTGGGTCTGCCTGCGTCCTCCCTCACCACTTCACACCGATTCTGACACCACAGGAGGATTGTGTCTCTTCTCCATGCTCGTCTTGCCCAACCCGTTCATTTATTGGGGCAGCAACATTCCCTTTTTGTGTGATACTTTAGGTCAGTTTTTACAAAACCAATAATATAGAAGTTTATGATTGTAGCATGAAAATATGTGGAAAAGTTCAAGAGGAATTAATTTCTTTGTGAGGTTTTATATTTAGTGAAAATTGCCTTTAAACTGTGTTAACAAAAGAATTATCTTTTTTTGTTTTAACATTCTACCTTCATAAATTACCTGACTTGTCATATGTAGGTAAAAAAAAATAATAAAAAAGAAAAGTCAAAGCCAAGGTTTGTCTTCTCGAGTGTTGTCACATAAAGTGACTAAAAGTCTGTAATGTGTCAAAGTTCCAAATTTGAAAGCAAATATTCTGTGAAAATCCCAAAAATCCCAAATCTGTTTCCAAAGGCATAGGTGTCCTGCTCCAGTTCTCTGGGTCCAGCGTCCTGCCAGCTTCCGATGAGTCTGCTGATGCTTAGGATGAGAGTAGCAAAATACAAAAATAAATTTTCTACCAGGATTTGTTTACATCATTTTATTTAATCACTGATATGATGGTAAACTCCCAAGGTGGATTAATCAGCAGTTTTAACGCGATCTACCATTCCTAGCAGTTTACTTGGCTGGTGCCACATTTCACACAAAGTATAATCTACCAAGAATATAGTAACTGGGCACATATAATATATTTATCCAGTTGTCCTGAATGGGTATCAGATGTGATGTGTTAAGATAGCAGAGGTGAGAAAAAAAATCAATGAACATTTCTGGGAAAGATTTTTATCAATTCACTTTTGCACACAAATTAAAAACAGTTATTCATTGCAGCAATGAATTGTGCAACTGTGCTAAACTGTTCCTTATCAGTCCTCATCTTATCAGTAGCTGTGGTTTGTATCTTTCATATTACATAATCATAAAACAGATGGTACCAAAAACAAACAAAAAAAATGCCATTGTAAGATAAGGTTGTACTTGGAAATTTTACAAATTTGGAAAAAAGTCTTTCAAAAAAACTGAAAAAGGATTCTATTAGCCTTTTTTTCTGTAAAGATTCAAGCTTTTAAGGGGAAAGGTTTCACAAAATCAATGAAAGCCTGATGTTGAAAGGTAAGGTACAACTATCAACATACATAAACCTTACATAATAAAGTACAAAAAAAAAAAAAACATACTGCAATCTTTTCAACATCAGTCAGTTCAACATTCTCTCTAATTTGCTTCATTTTTAGTCATTCTCTCTATCTCTCTGCCTGTGTCCTCATGGTTGTCTGTAATCAGATATACTGAAGCAAGAGGTTAGATAAGGAAGAGGTTCCCTAGGGGGCCATGTTGTTCCCTCCTTTCCCTCTCCCTTCAGAAGCCCCCTACCTGTACATGCAGACACACACACATTCACACACACACTTGAAAAAAATGGCACAAACACCACCCATCATCTCAGTGCTACTAACACATACCACCCATAGACCTTTTCCCCTTTCAGCAACCCCCCAGCTCTATCTGAGCTGCCGGTGGCTATGTTGGTTTTAGTATGCATAGAGCTCAGCTATCTGCTCCACTGCACCTTGGCTCCCCCAGTACTCTCACTTTCACACACACACACACACGCGCACGCACACACACATTTGTATTTCTATCCATACTTGGACTTTGCATTGACTTAGATTCTTTTAAGTAACTGCATTTATACCTCACCTACATGTTTTCCCTTTCCCTAGCCAATACTATTACATACCTAACTTTAACTTTAACCAAAACTTAATCCACTCCATATGTCTCCATATGTCTAAGCTCTCCTCCTGACTCTATACTATACTATGGGGTCCAACATTCTAGAACGTAGCTTTAGGCCCCAAAAAGCACATCGGTCTGAAGATGGTTACTGAATATGCCAGATATGATCCTAAATAGCTAATAACGTACACACACATAATTATATTTTCACAGGGACTTTGCATTGACTTCCATTAATTTTTCATTAATTTCTATATCCTAACCCTGACTTTCACCCTAAACCAGTAGATGCCTAACTCTAAACCTAACATAAACTCATTCCACACATCAGTCCTATACCTAACTGAAAACAGCACATCTTCTTAAGAAAGCATTTTCTTACTGGAAAAATATGCCTTATCAGGTGGGAAATGCTAAAACACACACAGGTGTTTTTTTTAAAATGGAAAGACACCATTGCCCCCAACATTTGGCTTGAGAAACAAACATAAATATAGGGGGCCACTTGTAAAGCTACATAGTAAAACATCAACAGCAATAATTTGGTTTATTTAGCCTGCCACAGAGAAAAAATGTGGGTGTTCATCTTTCAAAGTCATATTTTCCCTGTATTATTCCTACATTTATGAATATCAGAGTTCCAAACTAAATAATTAATTCACAAGTGAAATAATTTGCGTCTCCTGGTAGAAGGAAGCAGTTGTTAGGCTGGACTGCAGGTGATTGGTGATGAGACAAAGGTTTGTTTGCTGTCTGGACTGCCAAGAAATTAAAGGTAACCTTCTGATGGAGGCCAGGCTGGACACAGACCAAGCACATTACAACTGTGTGTGTGTGTGTGTGTGTGTGTGTACTTGTATATAGAGCACTAAAATTCTAAATTTACTGAGCAGATATGAAAGCAGCTATACAGACACACTTTACCAGCACACACACTACTGAGAGCTGGGCCAGATTTTTGGTAGCAGGTACTGCTCGGTCCATTGCAAAGCTGCTTAACAGGACTCATCTGGGATCAGTGACAGATGGACAGCCTATCCTGGAGGCCTGGGCACAACCTGAGCTTTGGGAAACAGGTAAACCTGGTCAGAGCCCTGCAGAGCTCCCTGGACATTTACAGTGTAATCAGAAGATTTAACAGCTAAAAGGCGCTCACACATGTATGTTACTGAACACACCTTCCGAGGAGTTCTGTCAGAACCAGTGAGTCTAGTCCTTATAGTTTGACTCTAAACTTCAGTAGAGCTCGAGAAGATTCACACATGGAGAAAACGAATCACGTTAATTTGAGTGTCACTTGATTCAAAATAAAAGATATTAAGGAAAGGTATGGTTCCTGTTTCCAACCTGGACAGTATGCTGCTATGAGAAAATCACAACCCAACAGGGAAAACTCAAAAGAACTGAGCTTATTTTTACTACCAAGGTCAAGTTTGATTTAAAAAAATCACATCAAAGCTATGTTTAACGTTTGCTGGATGCCCATATTTAATGGTAGTTGGATACTTGACCATTGCATTGTTGCCCAAATGTACTTGACTGAGAATTAAATTAATGTATTGGAAGAACATTGAGTGAGTATGGCATATTGATCTGTGCTGTTCCAATTAGATAAAGTTGAACCACAATCAGCCACAATACATTTCCATTCCTGTCAGAGCCTCAAGATATCACTCTTTATTTTCTACATTGAAAGTTTAGTAGAGTTTTTTCCTAAAACAGTGTGAGTGAAATCTTTAATTATCATGTGACAAGCATCAGACCAAACACCAAATTATTGAATGTGATACTTTTTTTTTCTGTGATATGTGTTTAAAGGCCGAGAACAGTTACTTTTCAGATGTTACCAGTGTGTGTCTTCCCTTTACTCCCTGGGTTTACAATAACTTAGCACATTCTAATATTAATGTTTCAAGTTACTGATTTGTCTGGANTCACGTTCTATGAACAAATGATGCAGTTAGTCCAGGGGAAAAATGTAGAAAAACGGGTGGTTATTATTTTTTTCTTAGTCTGTCAGCTTAACGTCACACGCAGACTCGTTGCAATGGCAACCAATAAACTACAGCCCTGGGAGCGCAAAGATTACGTTCAAGTGCATCAGGAATTAACACACACACAAAACACAAAAACATTCCCCAAGCAAAAAAGTAAAAACACCAAACAGAACATACTGTCCGTTGCAGATTTATGTTTTTGAATTTTCATTTTGCGATCATTACGAAGGAATGGTTGATTAGCTAACACCTGCTCTCCTGATTATCTGTCAGAAAATGTAGGTTGCTTTATTTTTGTGTTAATTGAACCGAAATACTCCGAAGTGCGCAGCAAGAGTTCATGTTAAGGTAATGAAAGTTAAACTAGCATAGCGAACCTACTCTCCACTTGCTTTATATTTTAATTAAAGCTTTTTACTGACCTGTGAAATGTGATCCCTTTGGACCTTCTTCTCTTGCTGTGTTGACAATTAATATCAAAACTATCCGTCCATTTTTCGGATTCTTTGCTTAATTATGTCATTTCCCCACCACCAGTGGTGGGAAGTAACGAAGTACAAGTACTTCATTACTTGTACTTAAGTACAATTTTCGTGTATCTGTACTTTACTTAAGTAGATTTAATAATGGATATTTTCTACTTTTACTCCACTACATTTTACAGTAAGTATCTGTACTTTCTACTTCACTACATTTCTACAAAACTGTGGCGTTACTCGTTACATCCAAGTCGCGTTGCTCTTTTTTTCCCGTTAAAATGTGAAGTTCAGGGACTTAAGGTGGCGCCGTAAAATCCAAGCAATAACGTGACTTGTGTAACGGGTGGTAAGTCAATCAGGCAATCAGGTTTCGATGAAATCTTTTTTTATTCTGGAGAAGAAGAGTAAAACAATAAATCAACCTCCTCTTCTAATCCACTAACTTTTTTTTTTTTTTTTACGATTCAACAACAACAAAAAAATAAATCTCACAAAAATTATAAACTAAAAACAAGAGGAGAAAAACGCCACCTGGTGGCCACAACAACACAATAGACAGAGTTAAATAAACAGAGATAAAAAGGATAACTTAAAATAAAAACACATACCTGGAGAAGAAGAGTAAAACAATAAATCAACCTCCTCTTCTAATCTCCTTGCACTCCAGCCAAAATGTGAAAATAAAAACAATGTTCAACCGAACTGTGCTGGATTAGCACCGGTTGTTCGCGCCAAAATAAAAGAAAGAAAATTATAATAAAACTGGTTATAAAAACCCACAATGATGGTAAAAACTGCAAAATAACACATTAACAAACAACAATAAGCATCATATGATAAAACTTCAACATAAACAACAACATCCATACAGAAAATAAACATATCGCAGCAGTGAACTTGTCTGACATACCCACAGCAGCGCAGAACAACGCTGTGAGGGAAAAGGGGGAAGCGGAGATGCTATGCGGGCGGACCGAGCTACGGAAGCCCAGGAGACACAAACGAGGCAAAGTGTAGAAAGGCGACCCCCGCAGGCAAAACAACAAATAATAACTACATAAGATAAAATTCACAAATTCTTAATATAAAATGAATTAGAAATTATAATTTAAAAAAAGTACATTTGTAACTCTGTTACACTTACGTGTCTGTTGTCACCCATTGCCTCCCCCTTTACTCGCACGCGGAGCTCCAGACATGCGCAGTGGTTTCCTTTGAGCGGGAGAAGATGTCTGGCTAATCGTCAGTAATATAATAGCGCTGCATAAATCATAAGATATGGCGACATGTAAAATAAGCAACGCTTTGCTTTCACAGACGGTGGGGACTTCGTCCAACTTTTAGCGTCACTTCGAAGGAAAGCTTAAAGAAAGGTAAGATCTGTGGACATGATGCTAGCAAAGCTAGCTGTACAGAGCTACATGTTGCTTCTGCGATGAAAAAAAGTTGTCACTCATGCGCTGAATTATTGTACGGAGGTGTTGACTGAGACGTCGCAAATATGGGACAACGCTGTGACCAAAGTCTGCATTGATATGACATTCAGGAACGATCCGATTCTTCTGGACGGATCTTTACTGATTAAATTTATTTCAGCTCGAAGTATTTAATATCTAGGTCTTTTATGGGAATGTGGATCTTTCAGATCAATTTGAGAAGCAATTTTGATAGGTAAAACTTTTTTTTGTGTGTGTCACATAGCGCGGGGTGCTGGTCTTGACTTGGTCTTGGGTAGGTGATCTTGACTACAACTCTGCAACTGGCTCCTTGGTTGCATCTTCTCCCCCACCCACTTTCTTTCCATCCCCTTTCTGTTGGATTTCTTTAGAAATAAAAGCCACTAGTGGCAAAAAAGTGAAGTTCATGCTATGTTAAGGACAGGAGACAAAATGTTTCCATCCCTGAAATTATGATGCATAGAATCACATATCTAAGTCTAAACTATGTTACAGAGAGTAAACATAATAAAAACATGCTTTATCTGNGCTTTAATCAGAAAAACCTTTTGTCCTTGGATTATTAAGCAATACTGTCCCGGTCATTTTTGCCAGTTGTTTTCTGAGTCAGATGCAGGAATGTTCTCCGTAGATAAATGGGATGAATGTTTACAGCTTTACTGAAATTGAATAATGTTTTGTCTGATTATCTAGATCCAGGAAGTTCCTGGTGATCGGGGACCGGAAAACTGGGAGGAAGAGGATGAGAGGTGAGTGTTGTTGAATGTAGTAATGAATTATGAGGAGAGGAAGGGGAGTTGGTCTTTCTGGGACCAACTCCCTGTGGATCACTCCTCACAGGGAGGAGTGATCCAGGGCATTGCGCAGGTGGTGCATAGTAGGATGGACAGATTAGATGGTTGGATGGAGAGTGAGAGGAGGATTGAGGCTGCCAGTCCAGATGTTTCTGATACAGAGGGTTATTGCACCCCAGGAGACAGCACAGAGGGATCCATGAACTCTTTAGTGAGGTACCTTAAGGAAAGGAACAAGGCAGGACGTTTGTACAGAAACAACTCAGGGAAACTACAGAGAACTAGAGGTACTGCTTAGGTTAGCACTAAGGAGTCAAATAACCAGCAGCCAGCTCCTCTTATTCTTCAGCTTATAGCTAATTATGCGTAAGTGTGTGGCGGCACACTGCTCAGTGCTGCCCTCTCATGGAAACCCATGGGGGAATAAAACACCTCAGAGGCACAAGAACCCCAGATTCCTGACAGTCTCATTGACACAGTTTGTACACACTGTCTTTCAGCCTCCAATGGCACATAGTGTTGTGCTACGTCTTCACAGGATCAATACATGATATAAAACAACCAAGATCACCTGCTCACATTCTCACCTCAGGGATTTTTTTAGGGACACCTTGCTATAGACATGCAAGGGTGTAACTTTGGACGAGGAGGAGCGGAAGCGAGGGGATTGCTTGCTGATGCACCCAGTTACTGGAAGGCCTTTTCTTTTTTACTGCTAAGAATAATGATAACATTAGGATATATGTCCTGATCAAGCCTGTCAGATTAATAGTAACTTTCAAAAATAACCTTTTAGAAGGTATTAAACATACGGTAACACTTTATTTGAAGGGGGGTGAATAAGACTGTCATGACTCTGTCATAAACATGACATAACATCTGTCATGAACATCAATAAGTCTTCATGAATATTTATGACTGTTGTCATAGGGTCATTCGGTAAATCATGACACTTTTAATACAAAGTTGACATTATTGAAAATGTCTGCTATGACAACTTGTCATTAACCAAGACATCATGATCTGACATAAATTTGTTGTAAAAGTATTACCGATTAAACTTTAAAAATTAGCTTTATGTAGTAATATTATAAAGCTCTGCCATGTTGTTTAGTCTTAATTTTCTTAATTTAATCAATCCTAAAGTTTTACACCAAGATGTCTACAAAGCACTTATGAACTTAGCATTTGAAACATTATTTAAGGCTATTTTAACCCTTGTGCTTACAAGGACTGAGGCAAAGGTAGAGGACTGTGGCAAATGATTCAAGTTTTACGTGTGTGGGGTAGGTTGGTTAAGTAGTGCAATACACCATCTCCACCAGTGAGAGGCAGCAGTCCACGAACAGGCGTGCAGTTTGTTGGTGAAGAAGAAATCTTCCATATTGTGTCGCAAACCTAACAAGTTATAACGGCCAGACCTCCTGTTTAAAAAGAAGCCGAAGTTTGATACCTAATACATATGAGGTATGTGTCTTGTTAACTTTACATTTTCTTTGAGAAAATAACATTGACTATGTTCTCTTTCTTTGTAATGTTAGCTATGAGCAATTCAAGCCAATATTAAACATATTTTAAAGACAGTCAAATTAGTTTTTTCCCTCCAATATTAATCTGGCAAATTAAAAGCTAATATATTAGTCAAAGTTATCCTTTATGTGCATTATTTAGCAACTTGGCTGATGTGACACAGTGCTTGTGTTCTTTGCTTTGGCAACTTTAGCCACATGAAGACCCA
>NW_006800118.1:213129-248863 GCF_000485575.1 Poecilia formosa
GTCCCAACATAGCATGAAGTTCATGCTATGTTGGGACAGGAGACAAGATGTTTCCATCCCTGAAATTATGATGCATAGAATCACATATCTAAGTCTAAACTATGTTACAGAGAGTAAACATAATAAAAACATGCTTTATCTGTGGCATTGTTCAAAAAAATGGCACATTTCTAATGTATTAAAATTAAATACGATCGGTTCACTTAATGATATTGTATTAGTGACTAGGTAATGCATTCAGCAAGTACTTTTACTTTTAATACTTAAGTATTTTTAAAAGCCAGTACTTTTTTACTTTTACTTAAGTACAAATGTTAATGTGGTAGTTTTACTTTTACTTGAGTACATATTTGTCTGTTTATTTGTACTTTTACTTAAGTAAATTTTTTGAGTACGTTCTCCACTGATATTCCTGACTCAATGTAAAACAACAGCGCATGTGGCGCACTGCCGCGCACTACAAGTCTCGATGTCCAATCCACATCAATGAGCGGACTTGCCATTTACGTTTTACAAAAGAATTACGTTTTACAAAGCAATTAACTAGATGTTAATGCTTTGAATACAGCACGCAGCTGCTGCCAAGATGCTGTCTGCACATAGGTGCAGGTACAAAAAGAAATAAAGGAGAAGGAAATATTGGTGGGGACTCTCCCCGTCAGGCCAAAGTTGGTGGGGACATGTCCACACCTGTCCTTCAGGAAGTTACGAATAAGGTGTCATGTTTAGTTAACTGTCATCCCAAAAACACTTACATGCAAGTCAACGGGTCCCTGAGGACTCTGGTGTCCTCATGGCAGTTAACACACTATTGCCTTCTGAAATTTCTTAATTCTTCATGGCATAGAATCTACAGTTCTACAACAGATTTTGGCTCATTCTGATGCAATAGCATCTCACGCTTGCTGCAGATTTGAGTCTATTAACTGTGGAAGCCGCTGGGTTACTGTGAACTCCTCATCATATTCAACAAACCCATTTGAGATGATTTGAGCTTCGCTGCATGGAGAACTACCTGCAGGAAGAAGACATTAGACAGTGGACACACTGTGTTTATAAAGGAAAGGACATGGTCAGCAACAATATTCACGCTGGTACCGATACACAGGTGATGCTAAGAAGCCAAACCTGTAAAGACAATATCCCCCACATCGTGACAGAATGTGTTTTGCACGGTTTTAACTGTTAAGATCCACAGATAGACTTCTCTCTCAAAGCATGCTTGTCTGTTCGCATAGTGAAGACAATGTCCACATGCTGTCACACCTAGCTCTGTGTTACACATTGTGTTTCACACTCACTTTACAGCTGACAGATGATTTGTCAGCAGCTAAAGGATAGCATTAGCTGCATCACTGTTGTCCTTGGCCTTTGGCCAGTAGCTCCTCACTCATTTGGTCTAATTTTTTTTCTGTTGGTTTAAAATATGTGACCATGTTGGAGCAACGTTGGAAGTAAAGATGGGCTGTTTGGCCTAGACGGAGGGTAGCAGGGACAATAATTAGTGTATTGAAAAGTAATAACAGTATGGATTAATGTGAGAGAAGTGGAGTGGAGCGCATCATCGAGTGAGACAAATCCAATGCTGAGAATTGGCAGACAAAGCGGAGGCAGTCAATAGGGATTATGTGGGGGGCTAAGCCGCCCCACTTTTGCTCAGGAAGGCTGGACCACAGAGGTGTGGGCTGCTTTGATGACCATGGTAGCTGCTTCTGGATTGGC
Source organism: Poecilia formosa (assembly GCF_000485575.1). Lineage (NCBI taxonomy): Eukaryota > Metazoa > Chordata > Actinopteri > Cyprinodontiformes > Poeciliidae > Poecilia > Poecilia formosa. The sequence goes on from NW_006800118.1 coordinate 214,852, forward strand.
ACTGATTAAGGCCTCTTGGAGATAGGCCTGCTGATGCCACTAACTCAGAACATGATCCTTATGGACCCTGGCGTAGGGTTAGGGGTTGAACAGACTTTCTGATAACGGTGGGAGACTCAAAGGCCATAACATCACTATATTTAGCTTCCTTGAACCCAAAGGATTGTGATGCCTTTTTAGGGAGATGGTGCATTGGCTGCCATAGTTGAATTCTTTCCCAAATAGATGCTAATTGTGAATTGCAAAATAATTTCCTTGCAAAATGTAGAGGAGTCCAGACATAACATAGATCCCAAACCAGCAAGTAGAGCCAACTCAGACACTGATTCTATAAATATAAATGGCATTAAGAGTAATTATTTCCATGCTGTGATTATTAAATTATTTAGGATCAATTGTCTGCATTTTAAGCTCACTAAATATATGGTATAGTGTGGAATCCTCCTATTTATAATTTTGTTTAAGAGAGACAAATCTGTAATCCTAGGTCATAAACAGTATTTTTTCTTGTTTTTTTTTCACATTTTTTCTGTCAAGGAATTGTCTTGTTGCTGCCTAATCGCTTCAAACTAAAGCATTTGAAGGAAGAGGCTTTGTGTTTGCTAAGTCATGTAAAAACCACCAATGAATCATCCAAAGATAAGAGGCAGTTAAAACCCATGGATAAGGTCTTCTTTCTACACCTGACAAAAAACTTCAGCAAACAAAATCAAATCATAACTACGCACTTTATTATCATTCTCTATCAGTTCCTTTCTCTGTAGTTATTGAGTTTGTCAGATTAAAAAATAATGCCCCAAAAAGCCAAAAGGGGTCAAGTCACTCATCTGTCACATTTTGCATCAGAGCTGACTCAATTGTCTCCTCTTTTGTAAATACAAAACTATCTGTTGAGTCTGTCTGAGAGCTCTTGGATGTTTACTGTCAGGACAGTTAGCTATGGTGGCTAATGTTCAGGATTTAGCTTCCAATAAAACTTTACGGTTTCACACCACCAGATCTGCATCACCATCACTGAACATTGTCTCTTCTTCTTTTTCTCTGTTCCTTTAGAAGTTAGCTAAAAAGCAGCTACTGGTGCACAGGTGAGTCTAAAAATCAGGTCATTAGCAGGACTCTGAATAACTTGACAACACGGAGGAGGTAATTCAGCCATTTGAGTCTAGTGTGTTGGACCAGGGACACATTTAAAAGTTGCAGGACACCAGACCTTGAGGTCTGGAGTTGCAGACTCCTGCTGTATTTTATTATTGTTCAGTGTTTAAAAGTCAGTATCAACCTAAAGTCTTGTTTTTGTGCTACAGCATCACAGCATACAACAGCAAACAATTTCTTTCTGTCCCCTGAATTTGTGGAAGCCTAACAGTTGTGCCTGTAGCAACTTCCTTTTCTAGTCCTTTCTAAAGCTTCATGAAGGCTAATTTTTCTTAAAATTCTCAAGCTGTTGGACAGCTTTCAACATAATTGTCTCTTTGGTTTTTAGCTAATGAACATCCACAATAGAAAGACATTATTTTAATGAGTCCTGTTTTTGAAACCAAAAGGAAATATCCATAAAAATAAAATCTACAGCTTAACAAAACCTAATTATGTTGGAGTATGTTTTAATGTGGCAGACACAGATGATATCATAAGCTGACACATTATACCTGCTGGATTTATTTGAAAAAGAAGCATTTAGAAAAACTTAAAACTTCGAATCGGCTGCTCATCACATACACTGGGTCGTATTTGAAAGCATTCCAGATCAGACCTCTTTACTCAGTTTTCACTTTGCTTCCTGCTGTTGATTACATTTTTATAAGTGTGTGGAATAAGAGCAACTAAACCAATCCCTACCAATATAAATATGTATTTGTGTTTCACAATGTAAAAATACATATTTTCCTTCCATTTATGTCTAGTGAGTTACTAGTTAAGAAAGAAGGGTGCTCACTCATAGCATCACTTTTGTTCAGCAATAGGAAGTAAAAAAGAGTACATGGCTTTCACTTTAGAGAAGGATGTATTCATTTATTTATTCATTCATTTATTCACTGCCTATTTTCTTTGAGTATAATTCTTTAATTTTTATGTTAATGGCCACATGGGGCAATGCAATGTTTTGATGACTTATCTTCAGTGGAGATCCTTGGACGGCTTAACCGACCCATCCAAAAATAGCCGTGAAATCTGGCCAAATAATAGAAGGGTGGTAGTTGGAGAAGCGGGGGGCACGAACGGTGGATTTGTGGCAGCTGAGGCTTTGCATTCAAATGGCTTGGTCTGTCTGGAATGAAGAGACACCCCTCCCAACCCTGCACCTCCTCCACAACACCCTAGAGAGAGAAAGGCACAGAGGAGGTGTTATCGGATCCTTGCAGCTATAGCCCTGACTTGTTCCTGAATACAGAATGTGGCAGAGGACCAGAAAAGTGAGTTGTCTTTGTTTTGTCAAGTGTGCCATAACAAAATGCTGGGGAGCCCCTACCCAGTGACCCTTCCTAGGTATGGAAGCCAGCACACACACACACACACACACACACGATTTTATGCCACCTTGTTTGACCTCATCACTTCAGCATAAATACAAAAACACACAAGGGTAATGATGGTGTAGGGATTGCCCACAGTACCTGACACACCACTGTTGTCATGGGAATGACTGTCTACAAGATGGTTCTAAGAGATATATACATATAAAAAGTATAAAGACACAATTCTGCAATTGTAGAGAAAAGTGTTCTGTGAAAGTATTTAGCAGTTTTTTGATGACATGTTTTAAACTTTCTCTTTCTCAGAGAAAATTTTTGTCAACGTCATTTAGAATTGTGCTAAATATTTATTACCTCTCGATGTGATACACTGGCATTCGGCCTGTAAGGAACAGAGGTCCAGCATGTGTAATCACCAATGTGGGACTCTCAATGGGTCATTCCATACAACATTTATTCCACACCAAATATCTAAATTTGCCAGATGTATGAATAATGTTGGGCTTAATTATAGGTGGTAGACAATCACAAAGTAGTTAATAATGATGAAGTGGACATGAGATGATGCACTGTTTTCCAATTTTTATTTGTTTTTTTACAAATAAAAATATGAAAAGTGTTTGTGCCCAGCATCTTTTACTTTGACATCCCTAAATTCAATCCAGTGTAACCAGTTCTTTATAAAGTCACCCAATCAGTAAATCAGTTCATATGTGTTTAGCTGCTGGCTCCAGTTTTGTCTGTTGCTGAGTTCAACCATTTAATCATATTCATCAAGTCTCAGTCAATGTTTGTGTTTGAGAAACAGAAGAAATATTTAATGAATCATCAAACATATTTATGGCATTAAGCTGTTTTATTTTATACAATTATACTCAGTCTGACAATGATCATAGTTAATATAAGAATATGTTTTTTGTTAAGTATTTTCTACAGTCAGCTCATGCACTGTTGACCTCAGCAGCACTTTTTTTTTTTTTTTTTTTTTTGCAGTGACAGTGGTTTAGAAAAAACTGCCTCACAACTTACCATTTGCTAGTAAAAAGCTAGAAGAATGTGAGTTGATGTACAGTGCTCCCTGTAGGTGTGGGTACTGCCACGTTGCTGTCTGCCAGGTTACCCACTGAACCATCTGACACACATTCACACCTCCATCACTGTGGCCAAACACATGTAGACTTCTCTAGCAGCCTGCTGTGTCAGAGCATACAGTTACGGAGGTGAAGCAGAACAATGAATTGCTTTGAGATAAAATATTTTATCTAAATGCTTATTTATAACAGATTCGATTGTATGAACACGTCTGCTAAACTGTGCCTATATAGGGATATGTAGGTTTAATGTTATATATCCCCTTTAAACCTTTTCTCTGTTTTACTCATTCCAGTCATATTTCATTTTCCTTCAGTTTATTTTATTGGGATTTTTTTCTAATGGACTTTCTAAAGAGAAAGGAGTGCATAAACAAATAAAGGAAAATAATAATGGTTTTTAGCACTTTTTACAAAGTGTATGCATTATTATACAGCTGTCTGAGTCAATGCTTTGTAGAACATGTCTTATTATAATCACTGCTGCAAGCCTTCTGGGATATGTCTATGACTTTTACATATTTAGAGACTGAAGGTTTCACTTTTACGGTATAGACTGTCTATAAAATTTTGTTTTTAGCTCCATCCATCTTTCCATCCAATTTGACAAACTTTACTGACTCATACTTTCTGAGGATTCTGGTGTAGTTAGACCCAAGAACACACAGGATTCGGACAACTGTATGATTTTAGTGACTTATTTTGAAGAGAATAAAAAAGGAAAGAAGACCTCAAACAAGGAACACAAAAAGGGGAAACTGTTTATGAACATAGGACAACCAAAAGAGCTGACAAGAAATGACTGAATGCTGGAGCAACATATGCTAGATAGGTGATTAGTGGCACCAATACTAGGTGAGCCCATCTAACTAATATACAAGAATACACAGGGTGTTGTTGAAATAACTGAGCTCCGACACATTCAAGTCCATGACTAGGACTTCAGAACACTTATGTCAAAACAACAGAATGTGACCTTCATCTTAGCAATCAGGTTTTTCTAAGCTGTTTTCTTTTATGAACTTTTCATTAATCTTTTTCTTTCCATGGCTAATTATAAGAAGAAGTTGTAATCATGGAAAACTTGTAATGTCGGAAAGCTTAACCTAATCTGTATGGGCTACTGTTTATATTTGAGCACTTAAAATTGTAAGCAGTCAATGGACAGATTATTTCTAATAACTGTGAGGACTTGAATCATTACAAATATCAACAGTTGATCAAATATATTAATGGGGAGAGGATGTACAATGTATGTGATTTAAATGATGATCTGATTGCAAATGGATAAAATGTATTACTCAGAAAGCTAAAGGACAGCAGATAACTCAGATGTGGCTTTTTGTTTTGAACAGAGAGAATAGAAGGCTGTGCTGCAGGTGAACTCTTCCCCACTTGGAGCAGAGGGCTGATTTCAACAGTTCATGCAAAGAGTCACATAGACATCAAGCCCCAAAAGTATAAAGCAGAAGCACTTGGAAAAATTCATGGTTGTGCATCAGAGACAGTGTTCAAGCTCATGTCAGGAGAAGAGATCTTAAAACCATCAGAGTTTTGAGAGAAGACTTGAGGCTCAACCAGACTGGAGATGTGCAGTCACGTCAAGGCCAACCCACAAGCCAAAGGTTTGGGTTTTCAAAATTTGGATTTACTCTCAAGATTTCTCAACACTGGGATTTTTCTTTTTGTTGGATCCAAGAACTTTCACAGGTTCTGCCAAGAATAAATTCAAGAATATTTAAATGGATTTTTGGGGCTACATTTATCCATTGGGGAAAATTTAATAATACCATGTTTTGCACATAAACATGCTTTTTGATTCCTGGATCAACCCATGTGTAGAACGGTCTTCCCATGTGACATGAGCATCTCTCTCTCTCTCTCTCTCTCTCTCCCTCTATCTATCTATCTATCTATCTATCTATCTATCTATCTATCTATCTATCTATCTATCTATCTATCTATCTATCTATCTATCTATCACTCACCCACAGTTTTAAGGAAAGAAATTGTCACCTTTAAGGATTCTTCCAGGTAGTAAAAAGTGTGGTTGCATGAGTTCAGCCAAATTATTTGAGGTTTTTAATGGTTTTCTTTGATCAAGACTGTTGAAAACAAAATCCATAAAGTTTATTGTCCATGCTTCAAAAACTAATTCAGCCCAAATCCAAGTGCAAGTAATATGAGAGGAGCAAGCATATTGAATAGTTGACCTGTTACCAGATAGTGCCACCTGAGTTGTGTATCTTTGTAGCTTCTCCACAGCTCCCATGGACCTCTTGGTTGCTCCTCTTACTTTTCCTATCACCTGCACTGTCAGTGTAGTCTTCATAGGTTTGCATTTGTTCTTTCTGTTCCATTCTTTAAAGTTGTGCTTACAGATCTTCTGGAGATGGTCACGGTTTGGGATATTGTTTTATAACCTGGCTCTCCTTGAAGATTTTCTACAACTTTATCCCTGACCACTGGGGTGCATTGCTGTATCTTCATGATGCTGTTTGTTCGCTAATGTTCTCTAACAAAATTCTTTAAATAACAAATTCTTCTTTAATAAGGACAACTGAAAACTTACATAAACGGCAGCAGAACAGAATGAAGAATGGGAAAAGGAGCAAAGACTGGGAAACACTCAAGTAACTGAGGGATCACAGATAATCACAGAAAGAGCCAGTGGAAAACATCCATCCATTCATTCATCCATCTTCTTCTGCTTATCCAGGGTCAGGTTGTGGGGGCAGCAGCCTAAATAGGGATGACGTAAGTAGGCTCCCTACTTAGGCTACAAAGTAGGGAGTAAGTAGGAAACCTAAGTAGGGCATTCCTACTTTTCCCCACAACCTGACCCTGGATAAGTGGAAGAAGATGAATGGCTGGATGGATGTTTTCCACTGTATATACATAAGTAGGGAGCTCCTAAGCTCCCTACTCTGAAGCAAGTGGCCTAAGTAGGGAGCCTTAGGCCACTTGCTGCTCATCTACTTTGCTTGGTCTCAAATTCATAATAGATTTTGTGGTAACACTTTATTTGAAGGCGTGTGCATAAAACTGACATGACATTGTCATAAACAGGACACAACTCCTGTAATGAACATAAAGGAGACTTGATGAATGGTTATGACTGTTGTCATAAAGTGTCACTCAGTAAATAATGACACTTTTAATGCAAAGTTGTACTAAAACTTGCATTAAAAGTTTTAACTTTGTATTAAAAATTTAATTATTTACCAAATAATGAAAAGTTCGTATTTTTAATAGACTTTTAATGCAAGTTGTAGGGATGCTACAAGATGCATACATGGCAGTTGTAGGGATGCATCTTGTATCATCCCTACACGATGCTACGAACTGTCTTTTCTAACAATGATCTTTTGTCTTTGTGGAAGGTGTCAATGTGTGTCTTCACTTTATTCTAAGATTGAGTTGCATAGATTTTCAGGTTAATCTTCAAGGATCTAGCCAGCTTTCTTTTTTGCTTTCTTTCTCTTGCAATAAAAGCTATTTAGTTCATTATTACATTTCAACCACCAAGACATTCAGATGCCAGCTTGAGAACAGTTTGTTACATTCAGACTAGCCAAACAACAGCTGTGTGTCAAAAATATTTCCCATGAGCAAAACCAGAGATGGGTGATGTAAGAGTTGCATCTCCAGAGGTCCAAATTCAAATCCCACAGATTTTGGACCACAGAACAGGCTCCCTTATCAGTTTTACTAGAGCAGATTGAACCTCACTTAGAGGTAACTTCTACTTTTTACTTTCATCTCTTCCAATTTTTAATACTGACAGGTACATACAAATAAATTATGGATGAAAATGTTTATTTTTGAGAAAGACACTAACAATATTTCTGGTGACCTTGGTTCTCTCTGAATGCTAATTCTCAGTTCTCTTTGGAAATTCCCTTTGTTGTTAGAATTCACTTGATTAATTATAGACTCATATCTCAATAACTACATACTATTTGATACATAAACACAAACAAATAGCTGTACCAATAGCTATATTCAATGGTCTACTTCTACAACTTTATCAATCACATCCTAAAGCAGTGAACACTAGAGTCTGACGCTGATTTCAATGTGACTCTTACTCTCACTATCACTGTCTCCCTCCTTCTGTCTCCCTCCATCATTCTCTTTCCACCCTCCTTCTTCCTGCTTCTCTCTCCCAGCAGTGAGCCCTCTAATCTCTGCTGTTGAACTGCCAGGCAGACACATGCCCTCTGTCTGCAGAGCCAGTGGGTCTGCTTCCTGTGCAGGTGTACCACAGAGTATGCACAGTAGGTGGAAGCTAGGGAGTAATAGCACTCCGCTACAGTACAGGCTGGCCCTGGAATGACAAGCATGCTGGGTGACGCGACAGTTAGTGTATGGTGTGCAGACATGGCAGTTTTGGTGAATATGGCAGGAATGACTAACGCTGCGCACAGTAAAGATGTCAAATGCAGGAGGTCGTTGCTTATGATTACCGGAGCCAAGTGTAGCGGAAACTGCAGTAGGTATGGCAGGTACCGAGGGCGCTGGGGGACTGGCAGATGGTGTGCACAGAGAATAGTACATGGCACAAGCTTTGGGTTGGATGAGCTTGGCTGGAGTGGTTACTGTGGTTGTGGTCATAGGGTGAGTGCATGCAGTGTGGCGGGACCTGAGCCCAAGGTATGTGGTCAAATAAAGACTCAGGCCAACGCTCCCTGACCTTCAACATGATGCTTACACTCTGCCTTCTTGCTGAGTCATTATTAATTTTTGATAGAAGGTATCATTTCTCCCCTTGTTGCTGGCATCTCTTAATCAATGTTAATTGGCTTGAAATTAGCATATGTTAATTAATGATATTTACTTCAAATTAAAGATATGAGTGGTCCCACAGGGTTTCCTGTTCATCTAATTAGAACCAATTAGCTGCAATTAACACATGTAAATGAGACAGCAATGAGTCCAAAACAAACGGTGTGTATATGGAGGCTGCTGCCCAGATTCCCTTATGTTGCTAAATGTGCACAAGCCCCATGTTTTCCTTATGTGGGCTAGTATTTGTGTGTAAAAATGCTGCCAATTAACATTAACAATAGCAGCATGTGTTGTAACAGACCAGATGAAACGTAAATATATTCCATCTTAAACAAAATACCCCTTAAACACCTCTTCACTTCCACTTCCTGTCCTCAACAGGAAGTGGAAGCTTGCTCTAAATTGGTTTAGAGCAAGCTGCTAAACCAATTTGTTTTACAGACCATTCTGTTAAGTGAAGAAAATCCTGGAGGTGTATTAATTGAAATTCAGTTGATGGCACATCTTGTTTTGGTCTAAACCACCAACCGTGTGGAGTGTGGAGCGTAATCTCACACAGGGAAAATTGCCAGAAAATGAAAAGATGTAAAGAAGAAAGAAGGTAGGAAGTAAACAGAAGTCATCCAAGCATCCACAGCATCTCACCATGCTATTCAGAGTGTGTTACCAGCTCCCCTTATCAATGTGACACGCGGTCATATTTAGTAAATCTTGTGAATTTTTTAATCCAATTTTTAAAAAAGAATGATATCCAAACCTGATATGAATTCATATTTTTCTAACTTAAAATATACATTTTTTTTCTAGGATTTTTAAAGAGGGGCATGTATTTTCACAGTGCGATTTCATAGCACAATCAAATAACTATTTATTTGTCATATAAATGATGTATACATTAAGCATGACATAAAAGAAATTTGACTTTGTAATTTGATGTCTTGAAATTGGGCCTCTGTCTCTTTAAAAGATCATGCTCTTTCCAACATTCTGCTGTCAGCATGTCATTACAATAATGCTCCTCCATTAAGCCTTTGACAACATCCATGATTAGTGAAACATGTTGGCCTAAATATGTTGTAATTTTCCTATTAACTAAAAAAAATTCTGTTTGTGATATGATAAAACTCATAACTACTTTAACAAATGTGTATCAGGGGTGCTCAAGTCCAGTCGTTCAGAGCTGCCATCCTGCAACTTTCAGATCATCCCTGCTCCAACACACCTGAATCAAATGAATGGCTCGTTGCCAGAGCTGGTCCTGGTCTGTTGGAGTAAGGATGAATCTAAAAGTTGCAGGTCGTAGCTCTCAAGGACTGGACATGAGCACCCTGATGTATATCATGCAGCAACTGCAAAACACCAGCTTCTGTGGCCAACTCTGTCCTCTTCTTACATTTGGTCCTCCTCATCTTCATCACCTCTTGTGATTTCTACATTCCGATCGATTACAAAGTGCTCTGGCTCAGCAAATGAGCTCCTGCTGTGTAAGAAGTGTCCATTAAGCCGATCCAATCTGTAGGAAGTGCTTCAGGAAGTATGGGGTAAAGTTTCCTCGGATTGTCTCAACGAATTGACTGCTAGAATGCCAAAGTTTGGAATTCGAATGGATGACTAATTGATATGAGCGAAGTTTGAAGGAGAAAATTCTAATTCAAGTACAAATAATTAATTCTAACCTTATCAATGTTTTGAGTATATTTTCTATTCATTTTGCATTTTAATTTGATGATTAAAAAGCTGGGTTTTTGGAAAAACATAATATTTGGGTGATGCCAGTCTTCAGAGCAGTAATGTACATATGTATGAACATGACAAAATATGGCGAGATGTCAGAAATAGAAATATTGTGCTGTGAAGCCAAGGGATGTGCAGCTGAGTAGAATGACTTTATTTTTTTAAAAATGTATAACGTGTCTTTATATTGAGCTTTAACAAAACTGTTTATGAAACAATATACAAACTGCAATGAACAAGTGAACATTGCAGGGCTTATGTTTCACCTGCACTTTAATTTGAAATAGTGTGTTTCAGGTCAATATGCCTTTCTATCCTTTGTAGACTGCAGAAGACAAACCTCCAACAACTACTTGAGTGTAGTGATGTAAATTTTACTTTTAATACATTTTAGATTATCTATTTTGTACTTTTATGTTGTTTTTTTTTTGTATGCACCTAAGTGAAATTTTACCAGACTGTCCTTTCACAAATTCAGATGTTGAAAAGCATATTTTAATTCATAGGTCTAGACTTAACATCCTACATGAGTAAGACATTTTTGTGTTTCTCCCAGCTCCTTTGTGTCTGGACTGTAGGACTACCAGGGAGAGGTGAAATCCACAAAGAACATTGTGTGCTGTCAGTGCTTAGCTGGTGAAGAGACCTGAAGCACAGTCTGGAGTGTTTTGGCACACATACATACATCCTTTCATTCCACCTGGGTATTATAACTTCCCACTATGTGTGTCTTTTTGAAAAACCCCAGACTTCAATTATCCATCCAGCACTGGCGAGGTTTCACAGAGGAACCCAACAGTTACATCTGCAACTTTCCATGCTTCCTTTAATCATGAATAGATGCAGATTATGTTCCTTTTATGTCATTCTTTGCCACTTTCACCATTACCCAAACCCCCACTAACAGCCATAAAGGTAGAAAACCTCCCAGCACAGGGCGGAACATAATCTTGAGTTAGTCGCTGTGTTGATGCTGCATTGACAGGCGTCTGTCTCTGTGTGTGTGTATGTGGTATTTAGCAGATACCCGTCTTAGTCTCCAAGGTTTAGCTGCAGGAGACGGTGAGCAGCTTCAGCATACTTACCACTGTAAGAATCAGGGGCTGGATGGAAGGTGACATTCCAGGGGGTTTTGCAGCTGAAAACATCATCTGCAGCCTTTGTTGTGTGATGAAGAAAAGGTGGGGTGTGAGGGCTGAAGGGATACATGCACATAAGGAGTGATCTAGGAAGCTTAACAAATCAGAGAAAAGCATTATGGCATAACAGGCTGCGATATTTGCAGTTTTCTTATTTATTTGTTTTTTGGTTTCACAAGGCCTGGTGTGGAAAGAGGAACGTTGAGGAGTATAGATACTGCAAATGAAGAGAGGGGATGCAAAAAACTATACTAAAAAATATAAAAACATTTAATTTACTTCCCACATAGACCAACTGATCTATGTCTATGTTTTATTTTATATGTATATATTTTGGTCTAAATCTTCAAGCTTCAATTCTTGGAAGTATTTATCCTAGATAGGAAATACTTAGACAATATAAAGTACCATGCACTAGCATTGAAATATTTCAAAATGTTTTAACGCTGACATATTAGTTATGAAAATATGCCAACTCAGTGTAACTTCTTGCCTTTGTTTGCAAAAGGAATGTGTGTATTTGGGCACTCTGAATACAGTTGAATATTGGTTTATATTTCTCTCCTTTTCAATATTACTCATTTCTCTTTTTTTCACATATCATGTCCCAACAGCTCAGATACACATGATGGTGGGTTTGGTTGACTTTACTGTCAGTGCAGATTTTCTCTACAAGAGGGGGTTAGTGGAATATGCCTCCAGTTGAATGGCTGACACTATATTATTAAAGAAATGATAACCCACATGTTAACACATCCAAGTGGTTATGTTGGAACCATTATAAAGAGAAAAAGCAATAAGAAAAGTGTTAAAAGGGGAGTTTTTAAAGGGAAAAAGGGGGAGATGACCCTCAGAAATCAGAAGCAAACAACATTACAAAAATCCAAGTATATACACATATCTATGCATATCTATATACATACACCCATACAGTGTATCTGGGAAACTATTTACAGGGCTTGATTTTTCCATATTTTGCTCTTACAGTCTTAGCTGAAGCTGGAGTACCAGGAGAGAACCCAGGCATGCACAAGGAGATCATGCCAACTCCATGCAGAAAGATCTCAGGCTGGGACTTGAGCCCAGGTCCTTCATGCTGAAAGGCAACAGTGCTAGATTTTAAAATGTATAGAACATAGAAGTCTTGGTTGTGTTGTCTTGCATGTGCTGTGTATTTTTTCAAATGCATTTTTTCAAATGCTTCTTCATCTATCCTCACTGCTAGATCTAGAATTTCTTTCTCTGCTTTCTTCACAGCTGTGTGGTCACTTCAACTAACAAATCTAAGCAGGTAGGTCCAGCTGGATACGTAGCCAGTATTGAGCAGGTTGAGTGGGGGAAGGAGAAGTCTCCCTGCTGTCAGCTGCTTGGTGGAGATAAAGATTCAGTTTTTACCTGTGTTTGCCTTTACCTCTGTGTCTGGAAATTACACTGGGGAGTTGGTCGATAACGCCACTTGAATCAGACTCACCACAGTGAGTAGCATGTTCTCCTTTCAGAGCTGTCACAGAGGAAAGACAATGCAGCACACCTGTAAGGTCCTGTGAGAGCTTCTTTGGTTGCATTGTCCGCTGGGTGTGGAGGGACTGAGGCTGCTGAGGGAAACGAGGAGGTCACAAGAAATGCTTGCCTATGTGTTTCAATACAGTGTTTCTAAACATCCTAGTTTTTATTTTGGATGTTTACATCAATTTACTTTGCACATAGAAATAACATTCTTTCATAAAACCCAAAAACTACCATTATCAACCCCCTTAAGACCTTAAGAACTGACCTTTTTAATTAGCCACAAATCACTGTAATGAAATCATGTGTTTTCTCTGTATGTAATCAATCAATCAATCAATCAATTCAGGGTAAAACTAAGGGGCTGTCCTACTCTTTACACACAGCATAAAATAGCCATTCAGGGTTTGAGCTGTCGCTTGAGAAAGCCTCATGCCAAAAACAAAATAATTCAGTTTAGACTTGAGAAACAGAACTGTTGATGTTCACAAAGCAGGAGAAGGATGAAGTCATCAGTGTTTCCAAGTGTCAAGAAGTGGAATAAGTTTCTCTTTAGTCGCTGCAACAGGGTCCAGTAACTAAACAGTTAATCAGCTGATACAGAACGCTGCTGCTGGCGTTCTCACTAAAACCAGGAAAATGGAGCACATTGTTATTTTAGAGTATCATACTAAATGGGGCTTTATACAAACGCAGGCACCTTTTCAGATTTTATTTGTAAAACATATGCAAAATTATAATTGTTCACTTTTTGCTGGTCTGTCACATAAAGAAACATTTAAATTCTAAGTGAAACAGAATGGGAAATGTTCAGTGAAGTTTAAAACTTCCCCAGGAGTGACCATACTGCGACTTTTAATTTTCCATAGGTTTGTGCATCAATATCTTCAAATAAAAATCTAAAAAGTATTTATTTATTATTGTTCAAAGCTATAAGTGATCCTACCAAAAAAACAAACCTCTTCATTTCACTCTTACTGCAGCTTTCTTTTCTGTACGTGATTCAAGCCATTCATTTCATCACTCTGTCTTTTTATTCAACTTTGAAATGGATTTCATCTTCTCTTTCCATAATCATCCCCAAAAAGCTTGCAACTTGTGAACTTGGGGAATGCTAAATCCCCTCCCTCTGTTTCCCCCAACACACATACGCATGCCTACACACTACACACACACACATTACATAGACGCACACACGCACGCACGCACACACGCATACACACATGTACCTACACACACGCACGCACATGCACACACGCATACAAACAGTCTCAGGGATCTTAGGCATTCATGGGCTGATGATTCCGATAATCCAAGTTCAAATACAATTCCCGGATCACAGGATTTAAATGACATTATATAGAAATTAGATTTCACATCTAGAGCAACTGCACCTCCCTCAATCCCATCTCTTTCTAATTATACCACTTTCCCTTCGAATCTGCACCCGACTCATTCTACTGCTCCCTTCTTTGTTCATTCTGCTTGAATACAGATTGGGTTATTCTTTAGCTGCACAATGCATCTATTACAATACAAAGTAAGCCGGGAGCTGCTATATTTTTCCAGTGATGGTTCCCCTGTGAATTGGCAGTGTGTTTGATTCATGGTGGGCTGTGGTGTCACAGGGAGCATGAGGAAACCTATTCCTGTTCCTGTAACTAACAGGGAATATTTACAAATGGAGATCCAGTTCAGCTGAGCTTTGATCGTGTGTGGGAACCTAGAATCATAAAGGTGGTATATCAGTGATATGATTCCACACACTGATACAGGTACAGATGCCCGCTGAGGTCAATTTTCACTTTTGATGATGACTTTCAAGACACATCATGCTCTCTGATAGATGGAAAGACATCTTTAAAGTTTGCTTGATACTACCAGTATGTGTATGTATGTGCAATTTATCTATATGTGTGGTAGGAAGCTCTTATAAGGAACACACAAACTGAGCCAGTATTCAGTGTCAATATAAAATTGTTTTGATGTCAATATAAAGATATAACAAAGTCTATTTCCATATAGAAAAAAATAATATTACTAGATCTGGGACTTTAACACATTCATTTTAATTAGATGGTTACATAGATTTTAACTCAAACATTTTTTTTAAACTCAGTTTTTTTGGTATAGAATTTGCGTATTTCTAGTACAAACATAAATTTTTATGGACAAACAACCTCTGCATACAGCAGGACTGGACAATAAAACTGCTTCTCCTGTCCCACTGGGGGTTCATTTCAATAAAACGATCTGATTGGACTGATTTTTTTAAGCACAACTTGGACATGTTGTGTTCAGGTTGCTATTGGGAGGCCGAACAGTAAAGCTATTCAGGCTTAAAATAGCATCTCAATGCTAAACATGATGCAGCAGCACAGACCAACACTAACGTCAGCATCCATGGTCCACATTTCCGTGACTGATTCAAGTGATTCCTCAAACACTTGAAAACTAAATAGGTGGAATGGCCCTTTGCAGTAATCTGATGGTTGAATGACCTAAATAACAGAACAATAAATAATGGTAAATTATTGTTTTTAAATACATAAATTATATGTCGATTTAATCAATACTTTAGCAGCAAAAATGGTTTTGGAATTGGAAATGTTGCTTATTTTTTCAATGTATTGTTTTCTCTTAAAATATGACTGATTATTGATTAATTAAAGACCCTGCAATTAACTTAATTAAAAATGTTTTTTTCTACATTATGATCAATTAAGCTTTTTAACACAGGATCATTTGCAAATGTTAACATAGTAATATACACAGGATAAAAAACTAAGTTCCATTGTTAAAAATAATAACATTTATAGTGGACACCTGATAAGGACCACAACCAGCCATGAATAGCAAAAATCAGTGAAAACTTGAGATCCCCTTTAAAAATGCCTATTTTAGTAGTTCAAACATGTAATATATCTTAATATAATAATACAGGACCTGTGATTATGCTAAGATAGCTTGAAAATGTTCTTTTTTTCTGCTCTTAGGTGTACAACAAATCAGAAAATGAATGGCACTTCTTTATTGACTTGACTTACAGCAGACTTAGCTACTAAAGTGTTAAGTAGCATTATGCTGAGGTATGTCAGCTTCAGCTAAAGGCATTTTCTTTAGAATGTTTTAGATAAGCTCACTTGAAGCTACATTCCACAGAAAAATCCACATGTATAATATTCAGAACGCCCATTCAACATCATGGGATGTTGGTGTGTGTGTGTGTGTGTGTCTATGCCCACTTTATTGTGTTCATAACTGAACAATAACTTTGTGGTTATGAATCAGAGCAAACACTCTTGTTAGGAAAGAATAGAAGAAGACAGACTTCTAAATGTAAAAATACTAATATTCCTCAGTGAGTGAATATTTCAGGCCCTAACAATGGCATCAGCACAGAACTTTTGTAACAATCAGAAATTCACAGAATTAAAGATCAGAAAGGCTCTTAAAACAAAATATTTCTGAGCTATTTACTTTGAAGACCAGACATCCAGGTTGGCTGTGTTTGCAGTAGTGGTGGAAGCCTTGTAGCCTTGTAGCCCTGCAGCCTTGCAGCCCTGCAGCCCTGCAGCCCTGCAGCCTGTCCCTGCCAGCTCTCATTCATCACTGACTATCAGAGGCTTCAGTATTTGTCATATGTGGGGCGCGGGACTGTGTACTGTGTGCGACCAAGCAGAGATGGGCCCAGATAAAAGGATCTTGCCAAGTCCTGATTAGATCTGCTCTCATGTTTGTCTTCCAGTATCAGGGATTACATGATTTATTAGAGTGCTGGGCTGAGAGCTGCATGCTGCTAACTCTCCCACCTATGCCCCATAGGGGAGTCTGTTCCAGCAAACTCCATGCATATGTAGCCACAGCTCCCTCTCTGCAGCTTGTTTAACACTCTCCTCCCCAGCTGAAGCACCTTGGGGTTGCTTAGATAATTTTCTCCATTAATGAACTCCATGATTGCAAATAAGCAACATTGAAACAGCAGATCGATGAACTGCCAAGTGTGAGATTAATTTGTGTAATACAAGCCAATTTATAATATGTGGTGAGTTATTGTTGAAGGTAAGGCTGTGTGCTTCCTATCATGCACTATTTTCCTCTATGCAGGAAAAGGTTTTTGCTGTGTTTAATATATATCAAATAGTCAAATACAATGTGCTGTGTAAAATGTATTTTCAGAAAGAAAAATCAATTTAGTAGAAATGAAAAAAGATCCACAGAAGCTTGGTTTATGAGACACAAAACTATGTAAAGAAATACGAAGTTAGCTCTTTATTTAACCAAAGCAGGAAATAAAACTTGCCTTCATTTGTCAGTGACAGCTTTTTTTTACCCTTAGTGATTTGTGTGTTCTGTATTGACTCTAGTTTTCTTAATTTCTTATAGACGTTCTAATTTTGGCTTCATCTGTAAATGAATAATAACATGTTGAGTCTGCTGTGTGTAGTTTTCTGTACTGCTTTTTATTATGTCACCTTTATTTATGCATGTGATCTAATAGGCTACCTTTTAGAAAACAACATGTTTTTGACGTTGGCTCTGAATCATTTTCCAAGCAGATGAAGACTCGTTTCAGTGTGAAAACTCCAGAATAGAGAGGTGTGTATCATGACTGTACTTATCAGAAAGAAGAACAGCATGTGCAGCATGTACAGCCAACGTTTATGTGCAAATATTAAGTACGGAATGATTCATACACTATAGCAGGAATGCCTTTTATTGAGTAAAATGCATGTATAGTGTGTTTAATGAATGTGTTAGAAACATAAAAAACTGAATATATTTACTGAACCTGCCCTCCTCCTTGAGTGTTTTCCATTTCTTTAGATTTGCATAACTATCAGAATCAACTCAAAAAAATTGGCTACTCTGATTAAAAAAAAACACACAGATTGTAAGATTTTCAACAAATCTAATTTCATTTATTTGGTGTAGAATTTAATCTGAATTTTGAACTCGAAATTAAGTTATTTAAAATAATTAAATTCTAACCATTTCTACAAATTCTATTATTTAACTAAATTCATTAATTACTTAATAAATATTGATATTATTTAGCTCAGCTGGTTTTTCACTATGTAGTAAAAAAACAACAACAACAACAAAAACAACAAAAACAAGCTGATTTGAGTCATGGAACAGTTTGTTTTGTGAATGTTTCTCCTGGATTTCCAGCATTTAACAGCCAGAGGCTCAGGTTGAAGGAGCTCCGCTCTCTAACAGGGTTGATGTTAGTTCTTGTGTCTGTGACTGAGATATAGAAACTCTGAGTCACAGATCTTATAAATTTACTGAATCTATGTACATGATAATGATATTTAATACATTTGAGTGTTACTGAAAAGCTTGTTTCAGTAACCCAGTTCACAGACTATATAGATTAATTCCACACAGACTGAAGTTTTCAAGCCTTTCTAATAGTTAAACATGATGAGGTTCTGCTTACAAATGAGAACACAGCATTAAATATTAGAATATAATATAATTTAAATTAAAATGTGAATCTTAATCTGACAATGAGCCTCATCTAAACATATTTTATACACTTCATGAACATAAGTTTTAATGTTCTCCGATGGTTATTGTGCATCACTAATGAGGATACAGTTGACTGATGTACAAAACATGAAATAGCAAAAAAAGAAACAAAAAATAACAATTCAGTATTAAAATGATGCATCATAAAAACCAATAATTTAAAATGTGAAGTCAGCAAAATGTCAGTGAAAAAAAGAATACTTGGTTTTCTAAATATTTAAAAGATTAAAAGTGGTTGATAAATCTGTTTCTTCTCACTCATTAAAGTGGAAATTGTCTGAACAAAACGTGATTGAGACGCAAGAAATCGATCTATAATTTTTGTGAAGTTCCTGGAATATGCTTTATACATATGGATAATATTTGCATTGAGAAGATCTTTGTCTAAAATATATGCAGTCTGAGCATTTTGTGGCTTCAGGGTTTGGTGTGAAAGAAAACTCTCAGATAAAAATCAGAGTGCTCCTCTACCTTCAGCTTGATTCTTAGCTGGATTCCCTAAAAGGAAGACGAAGGAGGGTGACGCTCTCTGAAACTACTGCTGACCATCCATCTACCCTGAAGACTTATTTACAGCCCTCTCTCCCCCTCCCTCCCCCTTCCATATCAGTGGCCGACGAACCTCACCACACACAGACCTGCATTGCCATTCTTCTTCCCCTTCCTCTTTCTCACCGGGTTTTGCTCTGGGTGTCTCTCTCTTCCTCCCTGGATGGGTGTGAAGTCAGCAGCAGCATGCTCCAGTGGAGCCCAATTAGACCTCCCTGCCCATGTCATTGTAAAACATTCCCCTCTCAGGCTGTGACCTTTTAGCCTTTTCAACTTATCAGGAGTGCAGAGTCAGGAGTGAAGAAGCGTTTTCCATGCAGCGGCATAACTATCCCACCAACATTTGCACACAGCATGAGCCAAGAAGTATCACAGACAGATTGGTGAAATGCATAGACAGAATAAAAAGAAACTTTTAACTTCAGGTTTAACTATATCAGAATTCAGTAAATAAATTAAATGAATCATTTAAATCCCACCATAGGTGTACAAAGACATACAAGAGTCTTCTCTTATTAATAAAAAAAAGCATGGCAAAATAGGAAAAATGGGAAAAATTAAGCACAACCTGACTGCTTCTGTAGGTTTTGAAAAAAAAAATAGCAGTCAGACGCTGCTCATGAAATGCACTTGAATAGAACATCAGCGAGTGTCAGAGCCTTCAAAATGGTACTATGAACAGTTTATTGCTCTAGAACATACATATACTGATCAATACGATGTCTGGAAAGAAAAAAAACATCAGCTGTCACATATTTCCATTTTGTCTTCATATTTATTTAATGTTCAGTAACAGTCTGGAATTTCTTGTGTAAGGTTGTAAGTCAGGCCTTGTCCAGTCATCGAATGATACAATCCTGCTACTTTTAAATGAATTCTTACTCCAACATACCGGAATCAAATGACTGAATCCCCTCATCAGCCTGGCGTTGAGCCATTCATTTGATTGAGGTGGAGCAGGAATGCACCTAAAAGTTTCAGAGTGGCATGTCTTGAGGACTAGGTTTGGCCTCCCCTGTTTTGTATCTAAGATTAAATTGTTTTAGAACCCAGGAAAGGTTTATACATGCAACCATTTGAACTTCTAGAGGAAGCCTTTTCTTTCTAAAAGGCCTGGAAGGAAATACATCAGCAATGACCGTAGAGAATCAACTCTCCATCAACTGGGTTATAAGAATGAAGAAATCGGATGATGACGTCACTTCCAAACGATACCAAGTCATTCACAGCACATTCAGTATGGAAAAAAATCTTCAAAATGCTTGACAATTTTCTCAAGGGTAGATGTTCTGCCAAGTCTTCCCCAAGGTCAACTGGAAAAACACCAGTATATCTTCGATGATTATTATGGTTGCCAGGATAAAGTTTTTATCTAAAATGAACATGACTGTCTGCTTTGGTTTGCAAACTTTTGCCTGAATGAATCCAAACCGTCATTTGGACAGGCATGACCAAGGTGATCAGGCGTTATGCATGAAGCAGAAAACCAAACACTGCTCCAACTGATAAACCCTAACCCATGATTATCAGTGAGAAGAACATAAACTCCTCATTATAGTATTGTAATGAGGTTTGTGAGGTCATCATTAGTGAAGCTAAAGCTGGGCCAGAACAGGTTCTTGCAACCAATGAAACAATGTCTTACATAAAAAAATGAGCAAATATTAATGTAAAAGTTAAAGTTGACTTTGCCAAGTTACTGCTGCTGAAGGCGACTGTACAAGCTACTAAGTCATGTTGTGGATTTTGTTTTTCACTGTTATTTACATTTTGCGTTTATGTTTGCTTACTGATCAACTACGGTTTGCAACTTATTTAATATTGTAAATCTGATCTTAGATTGAAGTAATTTTAGAAACTGGTAAATGTGTCTACATGGAACCATGTAGAGGGTTCAATTTCTTTATAAAATGTCTGAAAATAAACTTTTAAAACTTAGATGATATCACATATAGGTGCTATGATGTACCTGTTAGTTTCTGTCTTGGATCACTGACATAAATGTGCACATAATAGTGATCGATTGTAGTATTTGACCACTCAGCCTAATGCAAACCAAATGTGTGACCCCATTTAATTCTTCAAAAGCTGGCGGTGTGGTCTTATGAGTCTGCACGGCACCCTGTGTGTCTGGTGACCTTCACTCACATTGACAGACACGCCACACACTGTCTGGTACACCGTTGTGATGTCACCACTTATAAGGTCCCAATCTAGACATACCAGCTTCTTGCAAAAGGAATCATTTACAATGTCCTTCTGGTCTTCATGTGTACCTTTTTATTTCCAAACCTGATCATACATTCTAGGTGTCAAACATGTAGGTGAGCGGTTTCGATTAATAAAAGTATATAATAGAATATTAAGCTCATTTACAGTATATACTTTGCAAACTCTACAGCTTGACTTCTCACATGTTGTCATTTCAGTTTGTAAAGTTCCAGCTCTCGGAATAGCACCCTGTAGAGAAATGGTCCTTGAAATCATTTCTGTGGGGCGTATTTTTTAACAGATCATTTAAAAGGCAGAAAATCACTTCTGAAAGCTAAAGGTACATAAATTTACCTTAAACTTTAAGGTGAAGGCAAATGCAGGGGCTAAGCTCCTGACAGAGAGGTGTGGCCGTCACTCTGCTCAGCTGATTTACTTCTATTTCAAAGCTGAGTGTGAGTGGATCTCTGTGTGCCTGTGTGGGTTTTCTCTGAGTACTTTGTGGTTTTATGTTACATAAAAGTAATGAGTTTACAGCAAGGATTGTGGTTGTCAGTGAGGCCATTTTCCTTTTCTAAAGTAGCTAACGTAGATTCACTACGTCGCATCGTTCAAGGTGCTGAGCCTGCACCTCACTAATGCAAAGATAGAGAGATAAAACATGAGCGCCTTTATTAAGACAATACAGGACTTTGGTGTCCGGGTGTCTACTGTTTTAATAAAAACCATTCAGATTTTTAGCACTGAGCTGTAATACACTCACACTTGCTCACGCACATACATAGACATTCAAGTTCATTCACCGTTCAGCTCCCTGTTGCTCTTACCTGATGAAGCCATCAGCCAGACGCCGGAGACGGATACGCTTTTCCCGCGCTCTCATCCCCGCTGCAGAGCCTTGACACAAGGAGAGACAAACAATTTGGCCTCCCTCCCACAGTTCCAGCTCTGTGAGCCAGCAGGGGAGCCAGCTAGGGTTTTCTGTGTGCCTGTCTGTGTTACAGCAGTGCAGTGGTCGGGTTAGTTTGAGCAAAGACTGTTTTTGCTGTATGAAAAGTATAAAAGCGCTTTTTGTCTGTTGTGTTCTGATGCTGTATCAGTTCTGTGATTAGCATTGTGTCCTTCAACAAAGTCTGTCTGAGTTTAACCTTTGCAGGACATTAAGTGATTTTAGACTACAGCAGAGTGAAAACTGGTTGAGTCTGTAGCTGAAACCAGATATTTACACACACTAGAAAAAAAAACACATGTTCAGTTATCTTAATCTCTCTCTGACATTAAATCAGATTAAACCTTTTCTGCTTTAGTTCATTTAGGACTACCAGCAGACTTTTTACGTCCCAGAATATTAAGAAAAAGAGATTTTTAAGACACGTTTTATCACTTTCTTTAAATTCAGAAATTTACATGCACTGCTGTACTAAACCACGTGTGTCAAACTCAAGGCCTGCAGACCAAATGTGGCTGCCATTTTTATTGCTATGACCCTCTGAACTCTAACTGTTCTTAAATATTATTTTTATCAGTCAAATCATATCAGTTGTTATTTGGATAGTGCCAAATTACATCAATTTGAAAAGATCTTCAAAAGGATTACCCATCAAATACAGAGAAATATATACTTCAACAGTTTGCTAACTGGAAGTTTTATCTCTACATTCTGCCAATGTCCTTTGACATTCATGATGTGGTCTGAAAAAAAAAAGAGTTTGACATACATGCACTAACCCTTCAAACATTTTGGGAAAGCGTAAATAATAATCTCATTCCTTTGTAAGGTTGATTCACATCATTTAAGTTCAATGTAGGCCCGTCTGTGGGTTTATTTTAAGGCATATCCTCAAACACAGCTTGTTTTGTGGCGCCAAGAAAATATTTTATGGAATCAGCCAAGATATTAAGAGGGGACTTGTGAACCTCCGTGTGTCTAAATATAAACTGCAAGAGAATGTCCAACTACAGTTGAAAGTCTGCGTCCCAGAGGTCACTGCGGATTCACAGGAAATTTTCAACCCAAGAACAAAACTAAAACACAGTGTTAAGGGCTGGGTAATAGTGTCAGTATCTGTGATTATGCACATCCAATTCTAAAAAGAGTTGAAAAGACAATAATTTTAGTGTCATATCTTGTAGTCAGATGAAGGTAAAATTTAAGTGTTTGGCCCTAATGATCATCATTTCTTTTCTAAAATGGGGGAAGTTTGTAAGCCAATAATAAAAAGGTAACCAAGCTACAACTTTCTCTCAACTTTCATCCAACACCGCAAACACGGCAGCGGATCCATCTGTGTTTCTGTCCCATGCACATTTATCCCTGCGCTCTTCCTGTCCGCTGTTGACTCAAACAGCCTCTGCTCGTTTATTAGCAGCAGTGGCAGCATCATGTTGTGGGGCTGCTTTCCTAAAGGAGGGACTGGTGCACTTCACAAAATTGATAGTAACATGAGGAAAGAACATTAGGTCAAAATACTAGAGCAGTATTGCAAGACATCTTCTAGAAACTTAACGGTTTGGATGCAAATGGGTCTTTCAAAATAGACAGTGACCTTAAACATAGAACCAAGTCAGTTACAACACGGCTTAAGGACAATAAAGTTCATGTTTTCTCGTGTGGACACATGAGAAACCATACCCCTGCCCCCGTGTGTGTGTGTGCCCCCGAACACACACACACACACACACACACACGCATGCGCAAGCACAAACACACACACACACAAACAATTTTCAGAGAGAGATCAATTAACCTAACGGTCATGTTTTTGGAATGTGGGAGGAAGCTGGAGTAACTGGAGAGAACACACGCATGCTTGAGGAGAGCATGTAGACTCAGAGCAGAAAGACCGCCTGCCTTCTTCCTGCAGGCTAAAAGAACAAAAGCTGTTCTAACATGCAGTCCTCTTTTCATGCTGTGTGGGTAAAAATCTATGCAGCTTTATCTGAATCCGGAAAAAAAAAGAAAAAGAATCTAAAATAGTTTAATATCTGACCAGTTTGCCTGCAGCAGACAGACCCTTCTAAGGATGTGCATTACAGTTTTTGCCCAGCTTTGATTATTACCAGAGACACAGTAAGACTGGCAGGTGTTTGACACAAGTCTGGGACAAAAGGAAAACAGGGTCGTGTGGAGAGATGGTGAATATGAATCTTAATGCAGGTGCTGATGTCATTATCTCTAAATCCACTGAGCGGCCTCAACAGGAGGCAGCGGGGCGGAGGCGAGGGGGTCAGGCCACTTTCCATCCTGTGATTATCTGACCGTGAGCCTGGGCCATGACTGCCAATCCCATCCAGAGGATTTGCGTCTTCCTCCTCCAAATTCAGAAAGAGAATGCAGACTCATAAAGGTGATGAGAATTGAAGAATTTTTCTGGGAGACCAGGCCAAAGTCAACAAGCTTGTTTTGTCTGGTAACTACAGAGGAAGGTGAGGAAGATGAGGCCTAGGCGACACCTGAAACCCCCCTCCTGCACTCAGACGAAGGAGGCCTGAGCTGAATGAGGCTGCCTGACTTTAAATGAAATAAACAGTGTCAGATTTACACACTGCCATGGTTTCCAGCAGCCCTTGATAATCTCTTCCCAGAAATAAATTGTCCCATTAAAATGAAATGTTGCCCATATAGGTTTAATCAATTGAAAACGCTTGTTTGAATCCTCTGTAATTTGGATGGAATCCCAAGCATGTAGCAAAGGGCTGCAGCAAAATAAGATTATTTGCTGCATATTATAATATATGCAGCAGTTTTTATGCCACCAAACAGTGTCACTGAACCCCCTGATGAAATGTATGCTTATTTATATGCAGTTATTCAGGTATGCTGTAAATTCCAATTACTTCTTAAGATTTCTATTTAGCATGGGAGAGAAATATGACAGGGAGGCCCTCTGTTTCCAGCAGCATTGTAAATCTTGTTACCACTTTGCTGCATATAGCGAGGAAACTGCATTTATGTAAGTGAGTTAACAGAGGATGAGATTATAACAACTAGCCTATAAAACTATGCAGAGATGTAGAAGAGGTTGCACAGAGGAATCAGCCAACACAGAGTTTCAGACTGATTTTGACTGATTTATTGGAAGTATTGTTTTTTTATTTTATGTATTTATTTATTTTTTGCATTCTTAAGATATGCTAAAGTAAGTTTAGTTTCACAGAAAACCCTTTACAGTATATCTGTGGTCTTTGCTGGACATTCAACAAAGACCAAATTTATCCTGTTGACAAATAAACTTGACTCTAGGAGGCAAAACTCTACTTCCTGAAAAATGAAACAGTTCATTCTTGTTCCTGCATGTTGATTGGTCATTACCTGTTTTTTTACACTAAAGTATCTTAAAATTTCTCCTTTAACTCCAAAACACAAATAAGTAAATACATAACATGTAATCACAAACAGGTCTCAATCTGAGTAATTATTGCCAAAAACAAAAAAAACAAAAAAAACTCCAATCAAAATTTTCCCACCAAATAAAGTCTCCTGTATGTTCAAACTTCTTTCACAACACTTTTTCCTCTTAAGCTTTTGGACATTTGCAGTTTCCCTGTAAATCAGTCTAAAAATTGTCTTAAAGAGCCATTTTTAATGTTCCATTTTCTTTTTCCAATCTAAATATGAATGTCAAATGTTACCATCCTGTTAGTTCTGTAAGCTCTTCTACAACTGCCTCAGTTTCTAATTGCACTCCAAAAATTTTTATAAGTTGCCTTTTGAGCATTCCGATGTTTTCTTTACAGTCATGAAGACAGTGGAGTAAAGCAGCAGATTATTTAAAGAACTACAGTTCTATTTGGAAATCAAAGGAGGTTTTTAAATTACTCATTCATCGCCTGACTTCAGGGAAAAAACTCCATTTAAACATGGCTCATCGTGTTGGTGCTGAGTATATGTTGAGGTTAGCTTCTCCACAGGGGAGAACAGTTTTCACTTCACATGCTTTACCTTCTCTAAAAATATATATTCTACTCCATATATTTTATAAGGTCGTCTAGTCTGACGTGCTGCAGATGGATAGGCTTGTGTGTTTTTCACATGGTTATGCAGAAATACTGGGACAGCAGCAGTGTGGGATAGGTCTTGTCTAATGCCTGCGTTGTTTCATTATGAGCTCTATCGGTACAGCCGAAGAGGCTTCTGTCGATTCTGTCGCCCCTGTTGCTCCGTCATCCCGTGCTGGGCCCCCAGGGGCCCTAAATCCCCACAGCTCTTTCCCGCAGCCCCCCTCTGACGTGCAGCATGCCGAGGCGAGCAGCGCTTTGCCTATGCATTAGCCATCCATTTCCAGTGGCTGACACCTCTCCAACATAAAACCGTAAGGCAGAGGTAAAATATCTCTCTCCTGGCGAAAATAAAGCTTTGTCTGCCTCCTGATCTATTGGATATAAAAAAGAAAGCCGCGGCTCTGACGCTGGGCTTTACCTTCTGCGCTCCTTTGGTTTTTGCGCACACAAAAGCTCCGGTGAAGATGGATAGCGGGAGCGGCTGCTGTGCGAGCACCGCAGCAGGATCAGTCACTTCAGTTTTCCTTCCACAGTCCTCCCGCTCCCTCCCAAGCACTCTCTGTTTCGTTTCTTAGACTATTGATCAGCTAATTCTGATAATTATTCTGGATTTTCTGCCTAATCGGCTTTAGAAAAGTTCTGCGCTGCATTACTAACACCAAGCTGCTTTCAGGGTCCTGTCTGATATTTTTGACTTTTGATTTTATTGACTATGGAGAGAGAAAATTCAATTCATACTTGTACGAAGGAGGAGTGTCAGGAGAAACTCTCATAATCTCCCCAGATTCAATATTAATGTATTTCTCAGGCCTTCCGAGATGATCCACATTAGAGAGCTCACATGTCCACGTTTGCTTTTTAAAATTCATCAGCTGTTATTAGAGCAGTGCAATTATCATAATAGTTATTTTATTATTATTATTATTATTATTATTATTATTATTATTATTATTATTACTTTTATTTGTCTCTAAAACGGCACCATCTCCGTAAGGAGATGAAGTGTAGGCATGAGATTTATAGTGAGTGGGAAAGAACTCAACTGAAGCTAAAAAGAATACAATACATTTTACAAGAAGGTGAAACCAAATCTCACGTGGGCTGTTAGAAGGCCTCAAATAATGAAAATATTATGTTCCGGTCTTTTGAATAAAATCATATCTATCATTTCAGTTTCTCTAGCAAACAAATAATCGTTGGGAACATTTCTTTCGTTTTTTGTTTTTTTGAAACAATGTTTTCATGTAGCATTTTTCTTCTCACAGCCACAAGCCCTTTAAAGAGCTAAATGTTGCATTCTGGGAGCAATTAAATCCCTGGAAGATTGCTGCAGTTAAAAACAATAAGAACGTGCTGTTCTGGTTAAAATCCCTGCTGTGATTTGAAAGGTCCAGGGTGTTCTTGCATTAAATATATATAAATCTTTATGGCGTTATAATTTCCAGGAAACAGACAAGGGAAACAAAAAGGGCCAATTAATGAGAGCCCAGCTTTCTCCTCCATATTTTAATGCATGTATCAGCAGCCAGCACTCCCGCTTTCCACGCTTTCCCCCCTCATTTCTGAAAATCCGCTGCAGCAGCAGCCGGAGCGGCAGCAGCTATCAGGCGCTCTGCAGCCATGCAGCTCGTCCCCTGAGCATTGGCCAGCGGGCGATAATATCTCAAAGGGAGTGGTTATCGCCACACATTATATTATAATCATTAGTGATCCCAGCCCTTTCACCCCGACTGCAGAATAATCGCGCAGTACCATTAATCTAAACTAGGGGAACTGCTTTACAGGCTGCTCTAGGCCCAGTGTGCAGGATAATCTCTCAGTGAGGCTGATTCTGCAGTATCTTCACAAAAAACTCTCTTTTTGTTCGGACTAATCAAGGAAAACCAATGTTCTATTTTTTTTATTAATATAACCTATTACAGGATAGAAAAATAGCTTTTCATTCAACATAGGCATATAAAATAATAATGATGATGATGATGATGATGATGATGATGATGATGATGATGATGATGATGGCAACAACAACAACAACAACAACAACAACAACAACAACAACATCAACAATAATAATAATAATAATAATAATAATAATAATAATAATAATAATAGTAGTAGACAAATTATTAAGATTATAATTGGAATTGTAATATTAACTATAAAAGCTTCCTAAAGTAGAACATTGTAGATCATCATAGATCCTCTGTGATTTTTCTTTACTGAATGCTTCACTGAGGATCAGCGATGCTTCAGTTTGGAGGCCATACAATAAAAATGAAAACATAATGTCAAAATAAAGTGTCACGGCCTGTGCGCCCTTTCTTTGTCCGGACTGAATTCGCCCCCTAGAGGAGGAAACGAGATGTTGATCGCGGCCTTTTCTCTGACTGACCCCAGAGTCTCGCGGCGGGTTCCTGTTCCCGAGCTCAGAGCCGCTAATACATGATGTATTACACGACACCTCCACCCACCCCCACCCCCCAACACACCCCGAATAAAACGGGCTGCAGCGGAGGCTCTGTCTGCTGATGGTTCTGGGTCTGATCGAACCTCCGAATATTGGAGCGTTTGCGATGCTGAGGTCGATCTATAGTGGAGGCGGGGGGTCAGCAGGGGTTGACCGGCTGAGAAGCGACAGCTGTAGGGAGATGATCTATAAATCCCATCGGATTTCTCTCAGCACAGGCAGCAGCGGAGTTGGGGAGTCTGGAAAAATGTTTGCTCAGAGTTGTTGCTGGTTCAATAATCTGCGCTGAGTTCACATCGGAATATGTTTTGGGCTGACGGCGTGTTGGAGTGGGTGTGGGCTTGTCTCAACCCAAGCATTGACCCGGGTAACCCGTCGTCACATGTGGGTTACACCGCCAACATGTCACCGTGTTGCATAGTGCAACCGAAAAGGAAACACTCCGTTAAACTGCGCCTTTCCGCCCAGTTCACTTCAAAGCACTTAGCGGAACTTCTTAGGCAGCGCGCAATTTGTAAAAAAAAAAAAAAATACTGCAAGACAGCTTTGATTTGTATAGTAATTAACAAAGGTTTTGCAGTAAAAAAAAAAAAAAAAAAAAAAAAAAAAAAAAAAGCCTATTGCTGGTTCCTGTCAGTCAGTGTGAATGAATTTTGATCCATGGACAAAAATAAACACATACATTTCCAAGGCCCAGATCAGAGTCTGAAGCAGTTAAAACGTCAGAAATCAAAGTCCGTTTCGGGTAAAAGCCTTTATTTCTCTTTGTTTCCCTGAGCGAAATATTTGAAGAAAAGAGAAGGAAATAAAATAAAGAAAAAGAAAAGGGAATGAAAGAAAAGAAGAGAAAATAAAAGAAAGGGAAAAAAACAGAAGAATAAATCGATATCAGCAGAAATGGGGAGCGGACCGGTGGACCCCTCTGCCTCCCTCCTCTCCCCCGGTACTCTCAGCTGATCACAGCGCCAGTCCCGGATGATCACTTCTCTCTAAACCCGGAGTCTCCCCCCTCGGTAGCCCGGCCTATAGCGGCTGCCTCAGCCGTGGTTCGGCTCTGTGCCTCGCTCTGGGCTTTGGATAGGCCTTCAACATGCTCACAGAACGCAGCTAATCACCTGCTCGGTTCAGGACTGAACCTTGTTTTGTCCTCTCCTTCCTCGGACCGCGTCCCTCACGCGTGGCATGGTGACACCGGTGACTCCGAGCTGAGTCTGCAGAGGAAAGAAGAGACAAATAAACGAGCCATGATTACAGTGAATGATTGCATGCATCTCCACAGCCTCTTTCATTATCTCAGATGAATTATCTCGCAGTAGAGACGCTCACTGGTCTGCACTTCATAAACTCCAAATCTCCCGGGCTGCTCTGATAGGAGCCGGTACCTGCTATTAATCGAGGCGTCTAAAATTAGTTTCTGATTAGAGAGAACGAAAAAATACAAACAAACATACATCTATTCAGATTTAAAAATATATATATATTCTTGTAAAGGGAATCAATTAACACATTTCAGATTTCCTTTTCGTTCCCTTTAGTTAAGTATTCTGTCATCTCAATCTGTGTCAAACCATTCCGAGATTAAAGCGAGAGGCTGACAGCGAGCGAGAGAGAGAGAGAGAGAGAGAGAGAGAGAGAGAGAGAGAGAAGTTTTGTTTTCTTTAAACTGGGCCCAGAGGCGGCAGCGCAAAGATTCCAATTTACAACTTTCGCCTGCATCAGAAGGAAAGTGCGAATAAAAATCTGTTCCAAGCAAAGGATTACATCGGTGAGGTTCAAACCAGTTTTTCCCTTCATTTAATAGTATCTCTGGCTGGAGGGAGGCAGAGATATGTTAAAGCTTATAGTTTATTTAGATTTTTTTTCTCTTCTTTTCCATTCGTGGATTAATCCGCGCCTAGCTGCAGCTTCTAGTTCTTCTTCCCTCTTAGCTTTTTCTAAATCAGGCACAGATTATCCCTACTGACACACTATCAATGCATCTTCCGCACAACAACATTTTGTTGTTTACATGTTGGGTTAAGATGGGGGGTGAGAGTTGGGTGTTTTTGTTGTTGTTGTTTTGTCATTTTTCTGTCTGTGCCATCCGGGATTTAGTGGCAACAGAGTCAAGCTCTGTAGTCCATAAGATGTGCAGTTTTTCCACCGCTTCTTTGGAGAATCTCATCCCCTCAAGTGGCCCGTTTCTGATTTTTCCTCCGTAGGAATAAAAACAGAAGAGAGAATATGCTCTATGAGGAAGAAAGAAAGAAAGAAAGAAAGAAAGAAAGAAAGAAAGAAAGAAAGAAAGAAAGAAAGAAAGAAAGAAAGAAAGAAAGAAAAATGAGAACAGGAAAGCGAGCAAAAGCAATGCTCTCCTCCTAACCCCCGCCCCCCTCTCTCTCTCTCTCTCTCTCTTAGAACCAGTAACCTGAACTCACGTCCTCTTGAAGGGGTTCTCCTCGGGGGGAGGTGGTGGGAGATCAGGGGGAGCGGTCAGCTGGACTGTTGCATGGGAAGCAGCACATATGCGTGAGAGTTTGCGGCGGCTTTTCTCCACAACACATGCGCATTTCTTCAGTTTAAAGTGTGCAAATGAACACACAAATAAACATAAACCGCAACAGCCAACGCGACAAGATTTTTAAAGAAAGAAAAGAAAAGGAAAGAAAAGAAAAGAAAAGAAAAGAAAAGAAAAGAAAAGAAAAGAAAAGAAAAACTTCCAACCTCTTTCTTGTTAGATCTCTGTCATCTTGAAGCCAAAACTTAACCGCAACTTTTTTTTTTTCTATTAAGCAAATACAATTTCAGGAGTGTTTGCAGCCGAAAAACAAACGACGAGACTTATCTGTGCGGGGCGGGCCCGCGCTGCGGTGGAAGTGGATTGAGGTCCCGCAAAGAATTGCCTGGAAGAGCTGTCAACTTTCGAGCCTTTCAGTCTTTCACTTCCACGAGAGAAAATGGGAGGGCTGCGCGCGCTTCACCGGGGACGAGACATCATCATCACCATCACCATCATCATCATCATCATCATCATGGCGCTATCATCTAAAATGAGCCCTCGGCAGTGCGCAGCCTCCTGCTGTGAGAGGAAATATTTAGATGAGTCCAAACAGTTTAGAGTGCAGCGGCGACGCTCCGCCGCGTTGGGCCTTCGGGATTCTCTGACACACCAACACCGACAAAAACTAAACAGAGAGCGCGCGCCTGCAATCTGCGCCTCAAGCCTCTTTATCCCGAGGAGAAGTTTGCGCGTGTACCTGCTCGGATTCCTCCTCGTCATGCCCAGAAGACAGCTCTGCTCTGCAGCAACAGTCTCCCTCCGCGCCGCTCGCCCTGCGCCGCCGCCGCTGCCTCCTGCAGACGCCCTCTCTAACATATGACACTTTGCAGGGAAATTTTTTTTGACAATTGGTGTCCTGAGTGTGCAGCATAAATAGCAGGCAGAGCACTTGCTGGGGTTTGATGGGGAGGTTTGATGGCTCCTCGCGTGGCTCCTCGCTGATTGGTCCGGCCGCCACCTGACGTCAGGAGGACGGGAATAAGGCTGGTGTTGGAGCTTTAGGAGCAAGACAGTGAACCGGAGACCCCAGCGCATCCCGGCACACGCACTGTACCGGAGACTGAGGGGGGCATCCCAGCATCGCGCGGCCAGCACAGCTCCAGGATCAGCCCGCAGAGCCGGAGGGGAAAACACTCTTTGATGAAATCTTTTTTTTTTTGTTCCCTTTTTTTTCTTTCTTTTTTTTGGCTTTGTGGTTTTGTTTCTTTCTTCTCTTTTGGAGGACTGGATACGCTGCCATGTTAAAAACCAACCGAATTACGGTGTGAAAGCTATGATCTGAAAGCAGTTTCTTAAACGTGCCTGTGCTCCTGACCGGCGGCCGCTCCGCGTGCTGACCGATGCATCACCTCCAAGATCGCCGGGAAGAACAAGCTGCCTCCTGAGCCCATCATCTGTATCAGATCTGAATTCAGAATTTTGCCTCGGGCCCACTAACAGGACTGATTCCCCAGTTGTTTCATACCACTTGAGGACCTTCGGCGCCTTCTGCTCTTGTGTTTCCTCTTCAGACGGAGCCTGTTTTTTTTTACGCATACGGGGAGAGATCTGTAGTGACAGCTGATCGACTGGCCTCTCCGCGAACACTGACCCCGGAGCTGGAGGCGGAATCAGCAGAGGCAGAATTCAAACACTCGGTCAATGCTCGGCCTGCGCCGGTGATTGGGTTTGTGCGTGCGCGTCGCTCGTGGGGAGTTGCAGCGAGCCCAGCCGAAGCCATGGTCCACTGCGCCGGCTGCGAGAGGCCTATCCTGGACCGCTTCCTGCTCAACGTGCTAGACAGAGCCTGGCACGTCAAGTGCGTGCAGTGCTGCGAGTGCAAATGTAATCTGACCGAGAAGTGTTTTTCTAGAGAGGGGAGACTGTACTGCAAAAACGATTTTTTTAGGTAAGCCTGGGGGTGATGCTGGAGAAACTCACCGGCACCAGTTTGTTTTTATTGGGAGGAGTTCTTGTGTTGAGACGGCAGGAAAACAGGAACAGATACACTATGGATATTAATTCAGATTCAGCATAAATAATAAATATGTCCCTAAAGTCAATAGAAACGCTCTAAATTTTAAATATTAATAAGAATATTTTAAAGTTTTTATATGTATGTAGAGTATTTTTTAGTATTTTTATTTTTTCTGGGACATACATTTAAAATGGTCGACTACAAAAAAAAATGAACAAACAAAAAAAAAGACAAGTAGGCTGAAATAAAATAAGAATAGAAATGGGGTAAAGGTTAACTCAAATAATAGCAATAAATGTAACAGATTTTTTTTTAAAGCAGAGTGTATTTGTTATCTCATTTTACTCAAAAACGACAAAGTCACACTCAGCACCTGAGACAACGGGCTTTCATTAGCATGTGATTAATCAAAAGCTTATTTGGAATTCAATGGGAAACAAAAACAAAAGGACAGGACGAATATCCAACGCGTGTGCGCTTCTCTCTGAGCAAGGTGAAGCGTGAAAACAGGGGGCGGTTTGTTGGGGGAAGCGAGGAAATCACACCTGGGTGTATTTTTTCTAACATCGAGGACAGAGCGCCGGATCAAACCCGGGCTGGATCAGCCCGCTGGCCCGCGCTGTTTGCCTAGTCCGACTGAGGAGGACGTGATAAGTGGATTTGAATAGAGAACTGGTCGAGAAGATCAAGACCACAGACAAAACAACCACAGACACTTTGTCAACACGCCATCCACAGCAGCCAATATACAAAGTTGAACGGGGAGAGCTTTTGCTGTGGCAGGGTTTCCCCCTTCATCATACTTTTGAACTAACGTGTCCATTTATTCAGAGCAAGTCAGCGTTAAAGGAAAACACGACTTTACTGAAGGATGCGAAGAAGAAGTGATGCAGGAGAAAAGGCAGCTTTCAACATGTGGGAAGATTTAAATATTGTTGAAAACTAAAGAAAACGATTAAATGACAATGCAATGCGCTATGTTTGGCGTTAAAAATTACTATTATTTACTAATGCT
>NW_006800118.1:249008-262248 GCF_000485575.1 Poecilia formosa
ATAATAATAATAATAATAATAATAATAATAATAATAATAATAATAATAATAATAATAATAATAAAAGTAGAACTAAAGTGAGAGGTGAGAGATAAATTGTGCATAAGATTGTATTTAATTATTGATAAATAGTCATTAACTAGTTCTCTGAATGTTAGTAGGTTCGTTTATACTACATTTCTTTTGTCCTTGGTTGACTGAGTTCCATAGGAATAATTTTTAAAAGACCCATGTAAAACCCTAAAATCACAATTTTATATCTATTTAAAACATCCTGAAATTATAACGACTTCTGTTCCGCCGACAATAGATTCATTAGCACCTTTTCTCAGTTTTAGCTTCATTTCATTTAATTTATTTTCATTTCATTTTATTTTTTTAGGTATAGGATGTGTGTGGACATAAGTGTTGACATTAATTGCATTTAATCAGCCCTCGTAAAACCTCCAGCACTCACCAAGGTGTCAAATATGTAAATCGTTTAACCTGTTTAGACAAAAAGAAAAATAGAAAAAGGAAAGGAAAACGAGTAATTAACTGCGGCTCTAACCACACCTGGTTGTTTCTCTTTCTGCAGGCGGTTCGGTACCAAATGTGGCGGCTGCTCGCAGGGAATTTCTCCGAACGACCTGGTCCGGAGGGCCCGGAGCAAGGTGTTCCACCTCAACTGTTTCACCTGCATGATGTGCAATAAGCAGCTCTCCACTGGCGAAGAGCTCTACATCATAGACGAGAACAAATTTGTTTGTAAGGACGATTACCTCAGTAACATGAGTGTAAAAGACACGAACCTCCTCTCAGGTAAGGTGGCTGTCGTGGGCGTGCATGTTTGTGTCTGCATGTGCGTGCGCACATTTTTTACGCAAATGAATGAATGAATGGATTTGAATTGCAGTAAATGAGGATGATGAGTTCAGCTTCACATTAACGTTTTTATGTGATGGACCAGGAATTAGACGACACCCAAATAACCCCGAAGACTTCTTGATTCTACTGCTATTATTATTATTATTATTATTATTATTATTATTATTATTATTATTATTATTATTATTATTGGTGGTGGTGTTTATCCGCAGTGATTTTTGGTGTCTGGATCTGTTTGGATATTTATGAGGTGATCAGGAATCCTCATGTCAAATGTTTAAATTAGAAAAATGAAGCTGAATTCTTCGTATTTTTTCTATAAAAACAGTTTGGGAACGATGTTAAAACAGACAGTGTTTGGTCATTTAGAAGGCATTCTTTGCGATCTGCTGTAAGGTTGCGTGTTTGTCCCACATATCTCTGGTCACCTACCTTCAATTGACCAGTATGTCACCAGTGACAGTCCCCAGTAATGAACGGTGTGGACGTCCTCCCGTCCCTTCCTGTCCTGTTCCCACTATAGTAACGGCATGCAGCGATCCCAGTTTATCTCCGGACTCTCAGGACCAGCTCCAGGACGACGTTGTCCTAAAAGACACGGAAATGGCGGCCCTCTCCGACAAGGAGACGGTCAACAATGAGAACGACGACCAGAACCTGGGCGGGAAGCGGCGCGGCCCTCGGACCACCATTAAGGCCAAGCAGCTGGAGACCCTGAAGGCGGCGTTCGCTGCCACCCCGAAACCCACCCGACACATCCGGGAGCAGCTGGCTCAGGAGACCGGCCTCAACATGAGGGTCATCCAGGTAAGAGGAGCGTCAGGGTATTTGCGTGTTAAAAGAAAAGCAAAAAAAAAAAAAAAAAAAAAAAAAATCAGGATTCCTAGTTCCGAAACGTCCCTAAACATACCGAACATCACACTCAGGGGCCACCTGAACGTGAGCAGAGGAGACCCTCACACCTTCTCTTCTCTAAATGGTGTCAGGCAGCGATAAGCCTAATAGGTGTGAAGTAACAGATTGCATTTTATTAAAAAAAATAATCTTTGCCAAGATACCAGTCTGCGATGGTGGCACAGGACTTATCCCGGAGGGGCCCTCTCCTCCCCACCGCAGACCTCTCACCTCCTTCACCCCTCGTTAAGAGAGACCTCCTTCCTGCAAACACGGCGCTCACGTTGAACTCATTAGAACTGAGCATTGGCTCAAATAGTCAGCTTCATTTGGAAATGGGCTAATTTATAGGGGAGGTTTCTGTTTGTTGGCCCCGCGCAACGGGGCGAAAGCCGCCAACTGGTGCCGGCTGCTGGGAGCGCTGGGAGTTCTGGCACAGCGCAGCCATCACGCTTTGCAACCACGTTTAGCCATGCTGGGAGCCTCTCCAGCCAAGTGGAAAAGCGCAAATCTGTTTCAAGAGTCTTCAAGACTGTCTCCTCATAACCCGGAGTTACACAAGGGCCGGGAGAAAATTAGCAATATTATTGTAATAATCATAATTTATCTGTAGGCAGCTGCAGCAGAAAAGTACAGTAAAGTAAGGCATTGTACGATTATTTTACGTTTTATACTCATGAATAAAAATGGGAAAAATGTTTTATTATTATTAATATTTGAATATTGTGAGGTAGGTATTGTGAGCTTACAGGGATTTGATGAGAGTATAAAGTAGTAAAAAGGTTTTGTAACATGTGAAAGCACGAGGGATCCGGAGTAGGTGTGCAGGGTGAAGCATAATTAAAGGAAGCTGCTCTATAGATTATAAAATGATAACCCAGTAATATATCGGTAACAACCCTCCTATTAAGTATTAATTGGAGATTTGAAGTCCCCCCGCTGTCGCCTTCAGTCGGAGTAAATGGGGGGTTAAAAGATCATTAGGCAGGTTAGATGTGACTCTGAGTCCTGTGCGGATAATTGGCCGCAGTCTCCATCACCGCAGAGCCTCGAGGATTTAATGTATCAGATCATCACGCATGCTGCAAAACACACAAAGAGCGCAGTTAGTGAAGCCGCGGCGGAGCAGGTGCCAAAACAAACACGAAGCTTGTTTACTCTTTGCTTTCAATGAGGAAATATTTGCACACTGACGATTATTTGCGCAACATATTTAAAATAAATAAATAAATAAATAAATAAATAAAAAATCCAATTTATGTTCAATTAGCTATATTTATTCACAGCAACCTCTCCGCCACCCTCCACCCTCCCCATTTCAATCTCTTTATACAAAATATTGACCTGAAACCAAAATAATGCCATGCAGCAGCAGCAGCAGCAGCAGCAGCAGCAGCAGCCTTGTGGCGGGACGTAACGGATGTATCTTTGTGTGCACGTGCAGGTCTGGTTCCAGAACCGACGTTCCAAAGAGAGGCGCATGAAGCAGCTGAGCGCGTTAGGCGCGCGGAGGCACGCGTTCTTCCGGAGCCCGAGGCGGATGAGGACGTTAGTGGACCGACTGGAGCCTGGTGAGCTCATCCCCAACGGGCCCTTCTCCTATTATGGAGGTACGGATTAGGTGCAAAACAAAACAGATATTTCATTTAAGTGAATTTGATAAAATGTGGATACATTTTACAGTCGAAGTTTTAGTCAAGCGGTTCTTAATCAAAGGCTGGGAAATTGTTGTTCCTTTTTCATTAAATGATCTGTAGATTCCTTTTTTATTTTCTGTTCCGTACAAAGAAAATAGACAAAAAGATAAACGCAACTGGGTAACCGTGTCTACAACAGTATTTTAAATTAAACTATATATCCATTACAAATGATATTTCTAACAACCAGATCAAAAATATTGCAATGATTTTCTGCTTTTATTATTTCAGCAAGACCTGTGCTTTAGCACTAAAAAGTTTATTTGAAAATAAAAGCATCTGTTTTATTCCAGGGAAGTTAACTTATTCACAGGCTGAGAAGAAAAGCTAATTTACAGCAGAACTATTTGATAAAAATAGCTTCTTTTTATTTCTAGAGCTCTGAAGCATCAGATAATTTTCTCTTTTCTTCTTGCTGAAAAAAAGGGGCCGGAAAAATAATCTTTTGAAGTAAAAAAAAAAGTTAATCTCAGTAGGTAGAACCACTGATGAAATGGCCCCCATTTTAATTAATTTCTCACTACGTTCTCCCCACCCAATTGCAGTTTTGATTTAAGTATAACATGGTCTGTGACTAATGCAGCATAGCGAGGGTCTTTCCCTCTCTGTCTTTCATACAAATCAGGCGATGTGTGTTCAATAAGTTTCTCAGGCTTCCTGGACTCATTTTTGCTCTCACATTGTTCTCAGTCAGAGCTGATGCTGATTTCTATTTTCCTCTGCTCTTCGATCTGTAGATTATCAAAGTGAGTACTACGGCCCGGGAGGGAACTACGACTTTTTCCCTCAGGGCCCTCCGTCGTCACAGGCCCAGACACCAGTTGATCTACCCTTCGTCCCCTCCTCGGGCCCCACAGGCACCCCTCTCGGGGGTATGGACCACCCCCTGCCGGGCCACCACCCTTCCAGTGACGTACAACGCTTCTCTGATATCATGTCTCACCACCCAGGGGACTCTCCCAGCCCAGAGCCTGGCATCCCAGGGCCCTTGCACAGCATCTCTTCTGAAGTGTTTGGCCCTAGTCCACCCTTTACCTCACTGTCACTGAATGGCAGCGGATACAACAACCACCTGTCTCACCAAGCCTCAGAAATGAACGAGGGCACTGTGTGGTAGCTTTCTGGCACAGAGGACTAAGAGCCAGACATTCACAGATGGAGGATGTTGTTGTGGACCCTCAGAGTACAGTCCAGGAAAATGACAGGGTTAGGGGCAACTTTATAGACTGTTTTTTTTTTTAAATATATTTATTTATTTATGTTGCATTTTCTCATTTTATTCATTTTTTTTCTTGAAAAACTGATGACTCATAAAATTGTGCTAAAAACATTGTGTTCATTATTGTATGTGTGTGGGTGGTTTAATGGCTTTTTTGTTTAATCCATCACCCATGCTACATCATCCAGAAAACCTTATTTACAAAAGAAAAAAAAGTAACTGGCCAGGACTGATAAACAGCCCCCATCCTGCTTTATTTGGACCCACAGGATGCCCCGTTGCCCCTGCTGTTACCTATCAGTGGCCCCCTGCAACCAAATCCCTTCACACTTACAAGTGCGATGAAAAAGAAACAAACAACACAGCCGTTTTTGAGAAAACTCCTGTTGTAGGTCTCAGACATGAAAACATGGTTTGCTACTGTCAAAGACTTGGATAGCTTTACAGAGAGAAGGGAGGGACTGAGGGTCGCTGACCTGCCTAAGTGGCATTCGGACTGTGTCAGAGGCACTCTGTGTGTCCCTGCATATTCACACACTCCTAAGACCTCTCAGCCTCTCAAGGCTCTGCCATACTGATCTTTTCACAAAGCATTGCTGAAGGCCAGGGAACACTTCAGTTCATTCTCTGCAAAAGGCCTCTGTGTTTGTTTTAATTTCCCTAATTCCTCCAAATCTGAGGACTGCTGCCTTCAAAATGCAGTAAAACCAGTTCAACACCCCAGTGGACTGCAAGCCCTTTATTTAAAATGGAGATGAACTTGAAATATTGAAATGAAGTCTACCTTCTAAAAATACTCTACCGGGGTCCTAAGTAGGACTTCAAACAGTCAACTGTTTACGTAATCTAAGAAATTCAGGAGTCCAGAAGTCTCGACACGCGTTTTAGAACCTCTTGATCATTATAAAAATGTTCCAAGCAACCAACCAAACTTTTGTATTGATTTCATTTATATTGTATGGAGATA
This sequence comes from Poecilia formosa, assembly GCF_000485575.1. NCBI lineage: Eukaryota > Metazoa > Chordata > Actinopteri > Cyprinodontiformes > Poeciliidae > Poecilia > Poecilia formosa. The sequence continues at coordinate 254,653 of NW_006800118.1, forward strand.
AAAATCCATTTGCTGGGGTTGTGCTTCACTGTGCTAGTTTGTACAAGATGTTGTTTACAGAAAAAGGAAAAAAAAGTACAATAAAAACAAAAGAAACGTAGAGATTTGCCAAATTTTAAATTATAGCACAAATACTGTCAAAGTGCTTTGCACTTGTCACTGTTTGTGTTGGGACAAATTCTAAGTGTTAAAAGAAGAAATTGACTTTGAATTATTTTTAGTCTGCTGACAATGCAGTGTTAATATAAACATACTTAGGTTTTATTTTTGTGTCATCAAAGAAGAAAAATCCAAACTATTAAAAATTGATGGTCAAATATGCAGCTGTCAGTTGCTACATCACTTTGAATATGAAGCCCTCATTATATGTCTTTTATTGTTTCAATAAACCGAAGCTTATGTGACCTCCAGAGCATATTAGACCATTCACTGTATAAATTCAACATGTTGACAGAATTGTATTGCTAATAAACTAGAAAACATACAGAATGCATTTTTAGGTATTTTCTCAGGAGTAGTTTTCCCTCATTATTGTCACATTACTATATAGACAGCAGAGCCGATGCAGATGTTCACTGTTAGACCAGTGGAGTCCTGTTGGTCAACATCTCTTATTTCATTATAGATGAATTGATGTAATACATAAATTGATGTAAGCATTCAGCTTATGTGTGAAATAACTGGCCTGTGGAGGCATGGTGGCCAACACTTCTCAGCTCTGATTAGAGGGATTCAAAAACACTTCAGTGTAAATAAAATAACATGTACTGCAAAATGATGGGGAAAAAATGAGAACGCAGAAGCCTGTGTCTGATGGGGAAGTGGAGATGGGTGCATTGTAGGGAGATTTGTGATGCTAGTCTGCCAGCTTGGAAGTTGTTGCACCGGTTCTTGCAAATATTTTCAGCTGATTTTAAATGTTTTCCAAGCAGAAGAAATCATTTGTGGCAAACACAAGGGGGAGTAACTCCACAGCTTAAGTTGATGCAGATTCTTCTCTACTGTGTTGGCACCGATCTCACATTCTTCCACTTACTTCCATGAGGTCGTCCAGTAAGTATAAGCAGTTAGCTGTGTAACTGTGAAGGACAATGTGGAAATTGCCGTGACCACAGCTCTCCTGCTTGCTATGCGTGGGTTATAATTCCTTGCAGCTCTCTGTTCGTGCAGCGCATTACGGTGGCTTGGGGGGATTTTTACGGACGTATTTTTGGGGTGAAAATAGATGCCATAATAATCAAGAAACCCAAACACTCAATCGTGATCTTTTGCAGGAGGGTTGAGGGAAAAAAAAAATCATATATGTAGCAAAAGCAAGTCAGGCGGCCCGATTGTGGCATGAATTTTGGGAAGTCTTTATCTCCCTAACCCTGTGCATGCAGCCAGGACCATTTGCAATCCCAGTTTTCTCCCCTGCCTCCAGACTGTAATCCACCATGAATTAATCATGGTCTTGAGAGTTAACCAAGCTTATGGAGGTGGAGTGGAAGGTGGGGATGAAGGGTGGCTGGAGGGATATAGGTCTGTGTTTAGCCCCTAGGCTTACTTCACAACCCCCACCCTTTTCGTGGTTACACCTTGCACCAGCAACTGACCACCCCCCCGGGAACCTGGCTCTTTAAATTCAAATCTTGTATTGATCGCTCATCAGCTGTTGGTGGAAACTGACCTTGTAGTCTCACACTGAAAAAAAAAAAATTAAATAAAGCAGGCCTTAACAGCAGTGAATGGGTTTTAAATGACATTTTAAATCTCTGAGTCAGGACGTTTAAATAGCCCACACACCCACTGGGAACCAAAATAATTCCACTGTATGTGCTGGTTTATGATGAGGGGAACTGACATGGGGATAAATGCTTTGAGGAGCAAAGGGAGGGATGGTACAAAATGGTTTACTTTAGGCTACAATGGGGGCCAAAATATTGTGCCAGTAGGAAGACAGACCCAGCGGGTGAACACTAAGATTTTTGCATTCAAACTGAGAGGTTTTTTTGCAGAGCAGCTTTTCGTATGAGAAGCATTTGGCTGCTAGCTTTAAATGCAGAGTGGCTCAGCTGGAAGCGCCCCCTCCATTCAGAGTGATTGTGGTGTTTGCACACAAGAGCATGGCACAGAGCCTCGTTTTGAGAAAACAAATGATACATGATGGAGGAAGCAATTTCTTGGGTAGAAATAGGAAAAACCTGTTAATGAATGGAGCAGATTGGTTGATCTCTGAGCCACATTTCCCTGGTTTAACTGTCAACAACTCACTGATACACAGTCTTGTTGCAGACCAATAAGGTGACCTCAGCTGATGAGCTGTTAGTTTGGACGCCTCAGTAACAATTCCTGTTTTACAGGAATAGTTTAGGAATGATCTGGGATAAAAGCATATAGATTTTGAAAGCAACAAAATTTCCCTCACACCTAAAAAGGCTTATCAGGTGTGATTGTTTGTGAAGCATGTATGCAGGAACCTTTGATTAGATTTTTCTTGCTGGGAGATGCTGAGATGGTATTAAAGTCTACAAGATGGTGACTGTGTTCAAGGAAAATAGAAGCTATCAAATACAGTCTGTGAAAAAAAAGGCACAGCCACCTTTAATTGTAAAGCTTTGCATGTGACCGAATATGACAGCCAATTTTTACAAGATTGAAAAATAATTCAAATCTAACCTCAAGTTAACAAAAACAGTCAATTTTTATTTAAAAAAAGGTGATGTGTTTGGAAACACTTAGACACACCCTGTCTGCTATACTGGGTTTAACAGAACATATCAAGCAGGTGTTGATGATTAAAGGCTATGAATGAGCTTATCTTCTGCAAGTGTGACCACTTCTAATTAGGTGAGAGCTTTGGGCCATTTGTTGGCTTTGCAGTAGGCAGTATCAACAAACCATTGCAGCAGCTCTATCAAAGTCTAGACCCCGGTAAGACTGAAATACTGAAGTGCTGCTCTGAAATACAGATCTGCAAACCTCAATGAACTGAAGCTACTTTGGGAAGAAGACTGGATCAAAGTCCTTCTGCAATGACATGACCAATTGATAAAGTTAGTTAGAGAACAACTATATTTACTGCTGTGGTAGATAGTTCTACAGACCAGATGATATTTATTACGTTCTTCTTAGCAAAGCCAGAGAAGAAAATAACAGCATGTCTTGATAAAGTTGAACCTAAGTGTCCCCATGGGTGTATGACATGTATTATTACATTATGTGAAATTACAGCATATTATGTGTATATGCCTATATATTTGATGTAGCCTGGCCTACAATGAGATAGTTAGACCAAAATTCACACAGTGTATGCAGAAAGTTATACTAGTGAGAGTTTCAAAGTCCCCTGTGACAAAACAATCAAAAAACCAAAGTGCTTTCTGACTTACAGATCTATTTAGCATGTGGTGAACATTAGCTAATCTAATTATCACATCCACTGTCAATATAAACAAATACAAATATGTCGTAGTTTCTGTTGCTGGGGGTGCAAATAACAAGATTTCAATATTTTTCAAAAAGCACCATTGGTGGCTGTCAGTATGTGATTTCTGACTGGTGAAGTAAATGTAGACTACTATGAAGGTGAGTGCGATAAGTGAGACACCCTGCTGTGTGTATGTTTTAGACTCATGAAAAGGGAGGAAGTCATTCTTGAGTTGCTGCGTTGTGTTGACTTCAGAGTGTCTCTAAACACAACGCATCTGAATTTGAATTAGCCCCAAAATAAATGCATCACGTCAGCCCAATTATGATGATCCAGACTGCAGACCAGCATAATGTCCCTGTTCCACTGACTCAACAGGTAATATATATACAATTTTGTTATGATGCTTTTTCTGCTACCCATGTGGCTGGAACACAAAGCAGCTGATAGTGTAGGTGCTCACTTCCAGAGCCATCTGAGAAGTTTGTGCAACAGGGACAAAAAAAGTGGATTGCTTCTGTGTACATTGCTTCCATTGGATCTTCAGAATCCACCCAACAAAGAGGAATGCAACCCAGTGAGTATGAAGGGAGGACACCGTGGTTTTTGGTGGTTTTTAGTACAAACAGACATTTCTAGAAAGCATTGTTATTCTTCCAGTTCTAAAGTATAACTGTTTTTGCAGTGCTTTGAACTGAAAGTGTTGTGTGTGATTTTTCTGTATCTCTTCAATTCATGTTTATTTATTTAGCATCAATTCACAATAAATATCATCTCAAGGCACTTTGCAAAAAAAAAAGTCAATTCAACCATGTCATACAGATGTCATATTTTAAATCAAGTCTTTACAAAATGAAGAGGTGCAATGTTAGTATGCACCAATAGTAAATTTAGGGGAATTTGTTTCTGAGTTAGTTGTAGGTATACTCATGAGAAAAAAACTGACATGACATCATGCAGTGTTGTGTGTGGTAACACAAAATACATTATTTTTTTTTCAGTTTACACGTCATAAGATTGTTTTCAGCTTTGGTGCCACCACAATTTTTTACCACTTCATAACTTTTATCCCCTTTTTCTTCACAATACGCTTGGAAAAACATCCATTTCCATTCTCCCATTGTTTACCTCTCCTAAACACCAAATTTCCCAATTTCACTTTACAGAAAACGCATTACTTATGTTTGTTCTCCCTAGCATCACATTTCTCCATAATGTTTTCCCTTCAACAGTTGGGCATTTAAAATCTAAGGAAAAAGATGGAACAAGTTCTTCCTGCACAGACTGGACAAAGCTTCCAAAAAATGTGATACCTTCTGTTACAGACACCAAAGACCAGCAAATCTCCGGTCATGTCCATCTGATGAAGTCCATCTTGGTGTATGTGGCAGACGCACACGAAACAGTTCAAACGTTACTGTTTCATGGAAAAACTTAACCATGTCTAAACCCTTTTTAAGGCACTAAAATATCTTTCAGCCTGAGATGAAGAGCATGGCACAACAAGAAGTAGCCAGACCAACACTTAATTGTGTGAATAGAGCACAGACCTCTGGCAGCATATATCTGTGTCTCTACTGCTTCCATAACTGTGCTGCAAGGACACTTTGGCTTAAACATTGCTAGCTGTTCCTCCAGTTGATTCATTCTGTGTAACTACTGACAACATGCTGTACATTCCCAAAACTAAACATCCTTTCTAGCTTACTGAAAATATGGAAGTTGTGCTGGTCAAATCATTCTGCCAGTTGTACATCAACTGCATTGAATAGTTTAAAAAATTCAATTCTGCAGAACTCTTCAGTGGATGTTGGTGTGAATACAAGTCAATTTCCTGTGTAGTGTTTTAAGGGTCTGGATAGACTCAATGTCCAACTCTAATGTCTGTCTTGTCACAGATAGTTGTGTAAATCTGATTACATTTTTCATTAGATCTATTCCCCTGAATTGTACTTCTGCCGCAATCAGTGACAGCCGATGGTGGCAACGGTGGTAATTGGTGGGTTACTCATTCTAGCCCGCTCCGTCCAACTCCCTCATTATATCCTCGGGCAAGACACTTCACCTGTCCTGCCTGCTTATATGCACCACAAATCTGGAATACTGCAAAAGAGCTGAAACACAGAGTTCCTTAAAATCAGGGCTAAAACCAACATGTTTAAAGTTGCCTTTAATTAGTAATAAATGGAACACTGATCAACATATTTCATTTGCATTGATTAAATACATTTCTTCAGTATTGGGCACATACAGTACCCAATGATATTCCCTAAACCACCTCTCCTGAAACATTAAAGTCATTCTCTGAAATTGCTGGTGTGGACTGATGTCAGGCTGATTTGGCTTGATATATGCCATTTCCTGGCTCTTTCACAATCTCCCTCTTGTACATTTTCACTGGAGATGCTCTCTCTTTGTCTGCTCTCAAAATGTCTCTTTCTTGTCTCTGACTAATCTTTCTTTCTGACTATGGAGGAGTCCTGATATTGTTCCAGTTATACGCTACAAAACAGTGGAATTCCCTATTTGTTTTGGTGCTAACTACTGTTTGCAAAACAAGTCAATACTAGTATATTTCTTTCTATTTTACTACACAACTAAAAGGAACATGTTCACAAATAGTTTAAAGCACTACATGTACCAGTGGTTTAATGAGAAAGAAACTGTCAGAAGTGCTAATAAATAGTTTATGTCGGGAACTTTGACTACTTCTTTCATTTGCGCCGTCACATTGGATACTAATCTCGGTTAGCTTCAAATCTTCCAGTTGGAATTCTAACTTCAGGGGGCATTCTTACTGTTTTTCTGACTTTATAATTGGAAAATCCATTTTACAAGTACCAAGAGAAAGCACAATTAACAGGTGATAGGTGGGGCCAACTGGCATCCCAGAGGGTACGCAAAGGCTACGCTCTCATGAGCTCACGCTCACATTTAGATTAAACTCAACTGTTTTTAAAGGAGAAAATCCTTGTAAGGCTCCAGAATACATTTGAAACAAACAACTTATTCCTAACTATTTACTTCACAGTCTTCAGTTTGATGTCTTTGGCCTTAACTAACACCAGTTTTCATACACGCCTCACCTCATGCCTTGACGGTTGAATCGGTCACAGCATGTAGAATATTGAGCTCCACTTTGAGAAAAATGTTTGTAAATGTGCCTTTGATTTGCTTCTCAGAGTCAGTATGAAACTGAATGTTTTCCTTATAATTGGTATGTGACTCACTGTGGTACAATTTACATAAGGAAATTACCCATAGAGCAAACAATACATTCACCCAGGGAGGAAAGTATACTCGTTTAGCAAAGTGGAAAGTACTAATTTCCCCCTGGAGGATGTCCTGATGGTATCTGAGGTCTGTAGGTTGGCCTGATTAGCACAGAGCATGGAGTGTGTCTGCACCATCTGACCCACTGAGTTATAGTCATTTGTCATTCACATATTGGAGACCAACTGCTGTGTTTTTTGCTCAGGGCAAGGGTTTTCTCAATGAGTTATTTGTGTATGATTGCACTGGCAATTTCTCATCATGATATTATATGGAATACACAGTTGAGTGCAAAATCTGTTCATAATTTACTCAACCTGCTTTGTACATTTGTGTGTTTCTTGTCTTTTATAGTTGAAAGGAAATGTATTTTGTATTAACCACCCAACGATTATACAAAATTGTTTACAACAAAAACAATATTTGCCTTGACATACTCTTCTTTGTCTTGTATACAAATGGCATAACACTTTTTTATTGTATTAAACTAGAAGAAATGTATTGTGAAATTTGTTCTACTGTGGTGACCCTCGCACCAAAAGAGAAAATACCAGCTTCTTAAAAATATCTATATTTGCAGTTCCACCTAACCAACCAAGAACCCCTACTAACCCCTAACCCTAACCCTATATATTACTGAAATAATATTGCACTATGCCCATATAGTGCTGGCCTTCAACAATTACTAAGGGTCTGCTCCCAATATGGTGTGATTTTGACAATAAGTATAATACTAAGAAAAACAATATTAAGATTGTTAGAAGTAAGGCAAATAAGCATCTGATAACCACTGACTTCTGTTTATCTGGTACTGTTCTCAGCATATGCGATAAACTTAAATATTTGGGACGTTAAATAAATGTTGACCTGTTTGATGATTGTGACATCTATAGGCAGCATCGTATGATGTATGT